>NC_091183.1:42512395-42582395 GCF_040958095.1 Procambarus clarkii | reverse complement strand
GGGGGGAGGTGTTGCTGTCTGTGGGGCAGGTCAGCTAAACAGGAGGAGGGGGGGTTGCTGTCTGTGGGGCAGGTCAACTAAACAGGGGGTGGGGGGGGGGTTGCTGTCTGTGCCGCAGGTCAACATATCGCCACATATCTACAGGTCATCCAGTATATAGCTGTGGAAGTTAGCAACATCCTGTGATATAGAGTTGACCAAATGTAAACTTTTTTTTGCAATGAAACCTGTAACTATGTATACCACAAATGGAAATTATTTTGTCTGTAGAATATTCCAGTTCAATCCCTGGAGTTATTGTGTGTGTGTGTGTGTGTGTGTGTGTGTGTGTGTGTGTGTGTGTGTGTGTGTGTGTGTGTCTCTGTGTCTGTGTGTACTCACCTAGTTGTACTCACCTAGTTGTGCTTGCGGGGGTTGAGCTCTGGCTCTTTGGTCCCGCCTCTCAACCGTCAATCAACAGGTGTACAGATTCCTGAGCCTATTGGGCTCTATCATGTCTATACTTGAAACTGTGTATGGAGTCAGCCTGCACCACATCGCTTCCTAATGCATTCCATTTGTCAACCACTCTGACACTAAGAAAGTTCTTTCTTATATCTCTGTGGCTCATTTGGGCACTCAGTTTCAACCTGTGTCCCCTAGTGTGTGTGCCCCTTGTGTTAAACAGCCTGTCTTTATCAACCCTGTCGATTCCCTTGAGAATCTTGAATGTGGTGATCATGTCCCCCCTAACTCTTCTGTCTTCCAACGAAGTGAGGTTTGATTCCCGTAGTCTCTCTTCGTAGCTCATACCTCTCAGCTCGGGTAGTAGTCTGGTGGCAAACCTTTGAATCTTTTCCAGTTTGTGTGTGTGTGTGTGTGTGTGTGTGTGTGTGTGTGTGTGTGTGTGTGTGTGTGTGTGTGTGTGTGTGTGTGTGTGTGTGTGTGTGTGTATGTAAGCTTCTAAACTGTGAATATAAGAACCATTCTCGAAGGAAAAGTTGATGTTTTCAAGAAGGCAATGGAAAAGTTTCTGCAGGAATTGCCTGATCAGTCGGGTTGTAAACTATATGTGGGCCTAACGGCCGCTGTAAGCAAACAGTCTTTGAGATTAATTTAGCATCACTAGAAGAACTAGCGAAGCTAAGGATGAACTAAAGAACTAGTGATGCTAGGAAACAGAACCAAAAAAAAAAAAAAAAAAACGAGCGCTGTAGAGTTGTTGTTGTTTAAGATTCAGCTACTGGGAACAAAAAGTTCCAAGTAGCACGGGCTATGGTGAGCCCGTAGTGGACTTACCTGGCACAGGAGCGGGGCAAGTAGCACGGGCTATGGTGAGCCCGTAGTGGACTTACCTGGCACAGGAGCAGGGCTGTAATCGCTGTAGAGACAGATGATATATCCTCATTACGAGGATATAATGAGTGCGAGAGGTAATTAGTGAAGGGTATTATGTGGTGGATATGTGGGCCTGCGGGCCGCTTCAAGCAACAGCCTGGTGGACCTAGTTATCACAAGTCGAGCCTGGGCTCGGGGAGCAGAACTACTCCCAGAACCCTCTCCAGGTATGGTCGAGGTAACGTGTAGGGATGGTCAACTGTGGGTGGGACAGCCATGAAAAATCTCTGTCGCTCAGCTCACCCTTTCCAGCCAGTAGGAATGTGAGAGCCGTCTGATAAGGAGGCTGCAATACCGCAGGGAATAAGGGTACAATCCAGGTAACGAATGACAGGAGGACAATAGACGGGTAGTGATACCAGGGCTCAAGGTGACAGCCTTTCCCCAAAGATTTACAATGATTCGTGTCTATTAGTATCATCACAGAGCTAAGCACATGGATCCCGCGTCATAGGATTGGCACAGCCGGCGTGTGTGTGTTCTCATCATATGTAATGTTACCTGAGGACTGAGCACGTCTTGCTCCTGCATCACATAGCTAGGATCAAGTGACTCCAAATGGTCTCTCTAATCATTTTTGCGCTACCGCTCACAGGATATGAGTACACAATACTCACCCCCATACTCAATAATAATCAATCAAAGGGTTAGGAAGAATGCACATGGTGAAAATGGGTAATAGACTTCTGACACAGCAATTAGATAATTCATTTACTATTTTTGTCGAAGGTTGATAAGACAAGCGTGTACATCCTAGCGCAGCTAGAGTGAGACTGATAAGGTTTCCCAGTCTTTGCCTACCCAGCAAGGGTGCCATTTAGTGTGTTTCATCGGTTCACGTTACCCGATAGCGTTATCTGTGAAATTATAATTTGTTAGAAAATGCTGGCTATTTCTGAATAAAAGTGTTGAAATATTATATACTTGTATCAACCTGTCCTCTGGGAAGAGGTAACCTGGAGGTTACTGGTGTTCACACCCTGGCGACGACTACTTACTGGTGACTGACTCTCAAGGCAGTACACTTGACTCTTACGGCCGGTAGCGGTTGTCAGTACCCGCAAGAGTACCCTGTGGAGTGAGTCCACGTGGAGAGAAGTTGCAAGTGGCCTTGCAGTAGCCTATTGAAAACTCCTGCACCTAGGTGACTCTGTCTTGTACTCTCGTTCAAGCAGTATCGATACGTGCCCAGGAGGTGAAGCTTGACCTGTAGCCTCAAAATAGGTGAGCACAAGTAGTTGAATACAGACACAAGCGAAAGGGAAATGAATTCTAAGATGAAAGCATCAAGCCAGAATGACAATATATCTCATCCGTAATATATTGTGGTAGAGTGGTGTAGAGTGAGGCGGGGTAACTGGTAGCGGGTACTGGTAGGGGGTACTGGTAGCCTGGACAACCACCCACTCCTCGGCCTCTATACATTGATAAGCCTGCCTCCAGCACCCTATCACATGGCCATTCATGGTGTAATTACTCTATTCACCAGCTTCCAACTAGGACAACATTTGTCCCTTGTGTTTATCCTCTCCCATACTGTTTTTCCCTCCCACTCTCCGCCCCCTCCCTCCCTCCCCCTCCATCTCTTCCCTCCCTTCCAGCTATCTCTCCTCCCTCCCTCTCTCCGTGCCTGCCCATCCTCTCCTCCCTGCCTCCCTCCCACACAGCCCTCCCCACCCGTGGCACCAGTGCCATCATGGTGCCAGCGTCTTCTCCTGGACTTTCCTATAACCAAATTACCTCTCCCTCGACCAGTTAGTTATTGATCGCTGATATATACGAGCCGTTATACCTGTGGTGTTGTGCTGTGTTTTTGTGTACCTCATTATGGGGTGGGGGGGGGGGGGTTATGGGGCGACGCTGCCTCCAGCTGGTCTCTGTTGGTGTAGGGCTGGGCATGCATGGGGCTGGTAGAGCATGGGGCTGGTGGGGCATGGGGCTGGTAGAGCATGGGGGCTGGTAGAGCATGGGGCTGGTGGGGCATGGGGCTGGTCTATATTAATGCAGTAAGGGTTCTAAAGCAAAACACAATGTCTAGTTTTTCGAGGGTGTTGAGACGAGCTCATGATGCCAGTCACTGGATTAGTTTAGCCCAGAGCTGTCACAGCGTGAGACACTTGGTTAATCTTGTGCATAATTAATCTTGGTTAATCTTTGCCGTCATATCGGCAAATTAAAATTGAGACGTGTTCTCCATTGGTTTAATGTTGGCGCGTCAAATGGTAGGTAACCCCCCACCCTTTCCCCACCCTTTCCCCATCCTCCCTCTTCCCCATTTCCCCCTCCACACACATAAACTCTGGGGGAGTCACTGATAAGTTTTGTGAAGGTGTGTGAGAGATTCGTGTGTCACTTGGTATACATTACCCAGACATTGTTGTCCCCCTGGCGGTTGATATGTGGACTGTTAGGCTGGTGAGTCACGTGGTGTGATAAGCTGTCTGTAGGCCTGTTGCTTCTGTGTGTGTGTGTGTGTGTGTGTGTGTGTGGCGAGTCACTACTCAGCATTCACCAACATTTTCCATTAAGCTGTTGGTGTTTGGCGAAGGCAGGCGTGTAGTGAGGGCGGTGGTGGGGGGGGGGGGGGGTGACGTGTGGTGGTGGGCATGCAGCCATCCGCAGGTCGATAGGGACGGGTGGTAATTACACCTTTACACATGTATTACTTTAGCTCCCGGGTCCCGCCTTTGTAGGTGTCGTTGTATCGAGCAGTGATTCTTAACACTCTTGTTCCTTAACTCACTTTTAGAGCCGTGTCTCTGACCTATTCCTTGCGGTAATGGCGTACTTGTAACATCTGTGACTCGTCTGTTTCTCTAGTTTCTGTCAGTTTCATGCGGGCCGCTCCAAGCAACAGCCTGGTGGACCAAGCTCTCACAAGTCAAGCCTGGCCTCGGGCCGGGCTTGGGGAGTAGAACAACTCCCAGAACCCCATCAACCAGGTAACCTCTCATTCATCTCCCCCTCTATGGCTACCTACCTTGTGATGGCTCCGAGGACCAACGTTCCTGCGGCCCGGTCTCTGACCAGGCCCACTGGTTGGTCGTCTGATCAACGAGGCTGTTGGACGCGGCTGCTCGCAGCCTGACGTATTCTGAACATTTCATCTTGGGTAATGACACGTCGCCTGCTCCTCCCCCCCCCCCGCTACCAGACGAGCCACATACCACCCCCACCACAATAGTACCGTTATATAGTATAGAATTGCGTGAGACCGGAAAGCCAATTACCTGGTTGAACCTCAGTTACCTGGTTGAACCTTAATTACCGTGACCTCACTTGTCCGGGAAACACGTTTAGCCCAAGTTGCCACGTGCAGATCTGCGAGGCTTAGTTGGGCGGAAGTAAAAGCGTTCTTGTAATGTAAGAACTTAGACAAGAATGTTAGAACCAGCATGAGGACGCATGTTCTTGCCCCCACATGAACATCATGGTGGGGGGGGGGAGTGAGGGGGCTGTTGTTGCCTCGTCATGGGTAGATGATGGGGGGGGGGGCTCTGACAACTTCAATTAGTCATTACATGTTAACATGGAGATAGTCTTGCTCGATGCCGGGCTGCTGCTGGCGATAAGGCATAGTGAGGACCAGAGAGAGAGTGTGAGAGTGTGAGAGTGTGAGAGTGAGAGAGTGTGAGAGTGTGAGAGTGTGAGAGTGTGAGAGTGAGAGAGTGAGAGAGTGAGAGAGTGAGAGAGTGAGAGAGTGAGAGAGTGAGAGAGTGAGAGAGTGAGTGAGTGAGTGAGTGAGTGTGAGTGTGAGTGTGAGTGTGTGTGTGTGTGTGTGTGTGTGTGTGTGTGTGTGTGTGTGTGTGTGTGTGTGTGTGTGTGTGTGTGTGTGTGTGTGTATTCACCTAGTTGTGTTTACAGGGGTTGCTCTTTCGGCCCGCTTCTCAACTGTCAATCAACTGTTTACTAACTACTTTTTTTCCCACACCACACCACACACACACACTCCAGAAAGCAGCCCGGGACAGCTGACTAACTCCCAGGTATCTATTTACTGCTAGGTAACAGGGGCATTCAGTGTGAAAGAAACTTTGCCCATTTGTTTCTGCCTGGTGTGTGTGTGTGTACGTACACGTACGTACTCACTCATCTAGATGTGCTTGCAGGATCGAACTAGGCTCGTAGCCCCCAGTGTGTGTGTGTGTGTGTGTGTGTGTGTGTGTGTGAGAAACTGTAGTAACCGCTCTCGCTATCTTCCTAGCCTTGTTGATGCTGTCATACAACTTATTTATCGTATTTTACGATATCTTAAACGCTAACATATCGTGCTCATTTGTGTATTAAGAGAGCGCTCTTACGAGTTGACATTCAAGTGTTCGATAACTCCTGACTCTGGTTATCTTCCGTCTCGTCTGTAGTAACGTCTTATCCTCGTTATCTGTTCTTGCTTATCTTAGTTATCTTTTGATTTGTAGGTAGGTAAATGGGGATTTTTATATCTTGTGTTGAACCATGATTATGGAGTTTGTGTCATTCAAGAAAGAAAATAAAACTTGTTGATGCGAAGTGCTTGTGTTTTGAGACACAATGCGTCCCGCCCATTCTGCGTCATGGGTCATCTCAGGGGTTACGTATACCT
Organism: Procambarus clarkii; assembly: GCF_040958095.1. Classification (NCBI taxonomy): domain Eukaryota; kingdom Metazoa; phylum Arthropoda; class Malacostraca; order Decapoda; family Cambaridae; genus Procambarus; species Procambarus clarkii. The sequence continues at coordinate 42,576,436 of NC_091183.1, read as the reverse complement.
GTTACTGCCTGTCTCTGTCTCCTGATAAACCTTAGAAGTGGCTGTACTTCTTGGACTAAGCTTTAGCTCTTGGATCTCGCCTCTCAAGCTTTAATCAACTGGTATATAAATCCCTGAACCCTTTTGGTTTTGAGATATTTACACTTAAATTAGTGTATAAGACTAATTCCGCCACTTAACTAGAGAGTTTATTTCATATATTTGTCAAACTGGCTCTTTCTATAAGAAAGACAATTTTCTTTTCTTTCTGGCAGAAGGAAAGAAAATTTTCTTTCTTTCGGTAAACACCTCCAAAGGGTAGGTGATCAACCAGGCTGTGATTCATACGTCAGGGTGCGAGCAGCCGCGTCCAACAGCCTGGTTGACCAGACCATTAACGAGGAGGAGGCTTGGTCAGAGACCGGGCCGCGGAGAACCCGACCCCCGGAATCAACGCCAGGTTAGGATCTAAATGCTTGTTGCTCATTCGGGTACTTAGTTTCCACTTGTCTTCTTTTGATGGTAATAGACCTCTCGTCTTTCATTTGAATTTTACTGAGTATTTTGTATGTCTTGATCATGTCTACTCCGGTATGTTCCCTGTATGTGTATATGCACAATTAAAGAAAATATATATGTATTGCGTTGGAACTTGCAACTTTTAGAGTAATAGTGTTGTTGATACCTGGTTGATGGGGTTCTGGGAGTTCTTCTTCTCCCCAAGCCCGGCCCGAGGCCAGGCTTAACTTGTGAGAGTTTGGTCCACCAGGCTGTTGCTTGGAGCGGCCCGCAGGCCCACATACCCACCGTGGTGGGAGTAAGAGTTGTGTAGCGTGTAAGGAGCGAGGGAGACGCGGACGTTATCTTGGCTGGGTTAATCTGGAGACAACTTGAGTAGTGATGGAGTCAGCAGGGAGGCTGAGGGACCTGAGTCGAGAGCCACACACGCCGCGAGTCCATTATGCTACTACTTACACCGACCCCCAGACTCCTCCCAGATCTCTTGCTCTATCGCTCTCTCTCTCGCTCTCTTGCTCTTTCTCTCTCACATATATATATATATATATATATATATATATATATATATATATATATATATATATATATATATATATATATATATATATATATATATAATAGTAAATACAAGTGATAAGTATTTGGTAATTTTGTCTTTTTTTTCTTGCATAAGAAATATTACCGGAACAAAAGTGGACGTCTTCAAGGCAAAAGTAGACACCTTCAAGAAGCGCTGGACCAACCAGCCTGTAGTGGATACGTGGGCCTCCGATCCTACTGAAAGTTCTCTCGTCTGTATCCATACTGGGATTGTTTTGATTATCCGGGAAAGTGGATACTCCCAGGTATCCATGTGTTTGGTCCACCAACAGCCTAGTGGACCAAACTCACACAAGTCAAGCCTGGCCTCGGGCCGGGCTTGGGAAGTAGAACAACTCCCAGAACCCCATCAACCAGGTATCAAGTAGGATTCCAGGTTTCGTGGGTTACATTGCGTTCCAGGCCTCGTCTCTAGAGTTGTGTGAGACACCTGGCAGAAGGAAACACCTGACTTCACCTGTGTTAGTACTCGAGTTAGCAGTGAACCGCCCCAGGTGTTGGCGGTGTTATGAAACGCAAAAGATTAGGGGTCTCACTTCCTCAGTGTGTGGCCAAGAGCCTTCCTCCACAAATACTTGGGGGAGAGGCGGCGGGACCCGTGCTTGGCCTCCACAGCTGCACTCAGGCTCCCACAGCTGCACTCAAGCCCCCCACCCCCACAGGTGCACTCATGTCCCCCACAGGTGCACTCGAGCCCCTCACAGCTGCACTCAGGCTCCCACAGCTGCACTCAAGCCCCCCACAGGTGCACTCAAGCCCCCCACCCCCACAGGTGCACTCATGTCCCCCACAGGTGCGCTCGAGCCCCTCACAGCTGCACTCAGGCCCCCACAGCTGCAATCAAGTCCACACTGGCCTTTTCTCGCTTCTCCAATTTCAAAGCAGGAAAGATGGCTGAAATAGAGGGAATACAGTGAACATATAAGGAACGCATAGACACGATAAAGCACCTAAACTATTGGGATCATCTTGAACCCATCAAAATGTACTCTCTGGAAAGGAGGCGAGAGAGATGTTACACAAGGTATACATGGATGATAATAGAAGACCAGATCCCAAAGTTGCACAATAAATTATCATGCTGGAGCTAACCTTAAGATAAGAAAGGCGGAAGAGTAGAGGTAGATGTGAGTGTAGAGAGTAGAGTAGAGTAGAGGTGCCATAAGCCTAGAGAACACTGCATGTACATCAGAGGTTAGCGGCTATCCATTATCTTCCCAATATTAGAAATATTACCCGAACAAAAGTGGAAGTCTTCAAGAAAAAACTGGACACTTTTTCTGCAAGAAGTGCTGGACCAATCGGGCTGTAGTGGATTGGGTGGGTGGGCCGCTCCAAGCAAGAGCCTGTTGGACCAAGCTCTCACAAGTCAAGCTTGGTCCCCCCCCCCCCCCCAGGTCGGGCTTGGGGAGTAAAACAACTCCCAGAACCCCATCCAGGTACACTCCAGGTACCAGATAGATAGACCATGTAGTATGGCATTTGAGATTTGTTAAAAACAGATCACAAAGAGTAACAGACTTAAACAAAATCCAGTCAGAGAGGATGAAGAAGGTTGGCAAGAAGGCGGGTCCCAGGAGCAGAATCTCTCTTGTAGACGTAGGTAATCAGGGACCAGCACACTCAGACCTCCCACTCACGCTCTGATCATGAGGTGAGAGTCTGTACCCTTATCACTGATCTCAGCCCCTGGAGTCCTCTCCTATTTACTCTCTTATCTTAATATTTTAATTAAATTTACATTTAATTGAATATTTAAGCAGGCGGGAAGTTGGTTGAGAGCCGGAAACCTGTTATCCTTGTTAACGGACCAGATGCGACGCGTGACGCAAGCGTTTGTGACGCGACGGAAGGCCGCGACGCGTGACGGAAGGGCGTAACCCGCCGTACCGTGACTGGCGTGATGCATTCTTCGGGTCCATAACTGCATTGCCTGATTCTCTTAACGAGATTACCCTCGCTCACCTCCTGTGTGGCAGACCTGCTGGTTATGGTGGGGTGGGGTATGGACCTTTGGTGGGTGGGGTGTGGACCTTTGGTGGGTGGGGTGTGGACATTTGGTGGGTGGGGTGTGGATCTTTGGTGGGTGGGGTGTGGACCTTTAGTGGGTGGGGTGTGGACCTTTGGTGGGTGGGGTGTGGATCTTTGGTGGGTGGGGTGTGGACCTTTGGTGGGTGGGGTAGGCGTGGCTAGCGGAGTAGTGGTTTAGTATAGTTAGGGACAACGGGCTGTTTATTATTCCCTTTGTCGGTGGCAGAACAATCTACCATCTCATCTATCTTTTGTACGAAATCTTCTTTACAGAATCGACCAATCTGTTAGAAATCCGATGTATTAGTAAGAATTAAATGTCTCCTGGTGGAATGGATGGATCTCTCTGGATGTCTCCTGGTGGACATCTTCAAAAGAAAACTAAATTGTTTTCTTAAACAAGTGCCGGACCAACCGGGCTGTGGTGGGTATGTGGGCCTGCGGGCCGCTCCAAGCAACAGCCTGGTGGACCAAACTCTCACAAGTCAAGCCTGGCCTCGGGCCGGGCTTGGGGAGTAGAACAACTCCCAGAACCCCATCAAGCAGGATAAAGCACCGTCATTTGACGTCGGACTCATCGGCCTCGTTAGGTCAGATGGGATGGTTGGGTGTGTAGTTTCTGGTCAGGGAAAACAGTTTCATTTTTAACGGAGTGGCCACCCAGTTCCTCTCTTACACGACATCGCATTTTGACGTCAAAATCCCCAATGGACATATAACGGGGTACTATAAATCACAGCGGGTCACATTCAGGGTTTCAGCATTCAGGGTTTCAACATTCAGGGTTTCATCATTCAGGGTTTCAACATTCAGGGTTTCATCATTCAGGGTTTCAACATTCAGGGTTTCAACATTCAGGGTTTCAACATTCAGGGTTTCATCATTCAGGGTTTCAACATTCAGGGTTTCATCATTCAGGGTTTCAACATTCAGGGTTTCATCATTCAGGGTTTCAACATTCAGGGTTTCAACATTCAGGGTTTCATCATTCAGGGTTTCAACATTCAGGGTTTCATCATTCAGGGTTTCAACATTCAGGGTTTCATCATTCAGGGTTTCATCATTCAGGGTTTCAACATTCAGGGTTTCATCATTCAGGGTTTCAACATTCAGGGTTTCAACATTCAGGGTTTCATCATTCAGGGTTTCAACATTCAGGGTTTCAACATTCAGGGTTTCATCATTCAGGGTTTCATCATTCAGGGTTTCAACATTCAGGGTTTCATCATTCAGGGTTTCAACATTCAGGGTTTCAACATTCAGGGTTTCATCATTCAGGGTTTCATCATTCTGGGTTTCAACATTCAGGGTTTCAACATTCAGGGTTTCAACATTCAGGGTTTCAACATTCAGGGTTTCAACATTCAGGGTTTCAACATTCAGGGTTTCAACATTCAGGGTTTCATCATTCAGGGTTTCAACATTCAGGGTTTCATCATTCAGGGTTTCAACATTCAGGGTTTCAACATTCAGGGTTTCATCATTCAGGGTTTCAACATTCAGGGTTTCAACATTCAGGGTTTCAACATTCAGAGTTTCAACATTCAGGGTTTCAACATTCAGGGTTTCAACATTCAGGGTTTCAACATTCAGGGTTTCAACATTCAGAGTTTCAACATTCAGGGTTTCATCATTCAGGGTTTCAACATTCAGGGTTTCAACATTCAGGGTTTCAACATTCAGGGTTTCATCATTCAGGGTTTCAACATTCAGGGTTTCAACATTCAGGGTTTCAACATTCAGGGTTTCATCATTCAGGGTTTCAACATTCAGGGTTTCATCATTCAGGGTTTCAACATTCAGGGTTTCACCATTCAGGGTTTCAACATTCAGGGTTTCAACATTCAGGGTTTCAACATTCAGGGTTTCAACATTCAGGGTTTCAAGGCGTAGAAAACCTAGGTTCGGTTATGTTAGGTTTAACTGTTGTAGTACACCATTTTATATACGTTGTTTCAACTCGAGAGAACGGTCTGAATCAAGGGGCTGGACCTGAGGCCTGTACTTAGGCCTATCTTCTTGGTTATCTCGAGATGATTTCGGGGCTTTAGTGTCCCCGCCGCCCGGTCCTCGACCAGGCCTCCAACCCCAGGAAGCAGCCCGTGACAGCTGACTAACACCCAGGTACCTATTTTACTGCTAGCTAACAGGGGCATAGGGTGAAACAGGCTTGGTAACAGGCTTGTGTCCAGGTCCAACCCAGTGAACCCTATCCAGGTCGACCCTCCACAGGATGCACCCCACAATAGCTGCCTAACTCCCGGGAACCCATTTTCTGCTAGGTGAACAGGTGCATCAGCTGTGAGGAAACCTCAAAACCCATTTCTGTCCCGAATTCAGAATCCTGGATTGAGAGTCGATAATAGGGGTTTGGGTGTAGTTGTTTCGTGTGTGTGTGTGTGTGTGTGTGTGTGTGTGTGTGTGTGTGTGTGTGTGTGTGTGTGTGTGTGTGTGTGTGTGTGTGTGGTTACAGCAGTGGAGATTACTGTTTGGTGGAGATGGTTACAGTGGTGAAGGTAGTGAATAGTGAAGATGGTTACAGTGTTGAAAAAAGAGAGATTCTCGTTTCTTGACTTACATTAGGCTGACGAGTGCATAGTTGAGGTGAATTAGGGCGGGATGGTACCATCTGACCTCTAAATGATCGTTAGAGCGAAGGTCATGCTACTTGAAGGGTCGGTGTTCTATCTCTAATTGTCTTAGTTAATTAGCCTCGTTCCTTCACTCCTGGTCTTCATATCCCAGCTCCTGGTCCTCATGTCCCAGCTCCTGGTCCTCATATCCCAGCTCCTGGTCCTCATATCCCAGCTCCTGGTCCTCATATCCCAGCTCCTGGTCCTCATATCCCAGCTCCTGGTCCTCATATCCCTCCTTAGTGCTGGATGGTAAAACAGGCTTCGCGCTTTCTCCTGATAATCACCTAACCTTACGCAGGATGCAACCCACAGCAGTTGCCTAACTGCTAGGGTTCTATGGACTACTGGGTTAACAGAGGCATCAGGTGAAAGGATTTTTTTCAAACACGTGTTATTTGAGAGAAAAACTACATCACCTTGACACATCTTAGACCACTCGACTACATCGATAGACCTCAGGACCACTCGACTACATCGATAGACCTCAGGACCACTCGACTACATCGATAGACCTCAGGACCACTCGACTACATCGATAGACCTCAGAACCACTCGACTACATCGATGGACCGCTGGACCACTCGACTACATCGATAGACCTCAGAACCACTCGACTACATCGATGGACCGCTGAACCACTCGACTACATCGATAGACCTCAGGACCACTCGACTACATCGATAGACCTCAGAACCACTCGACTACATCGATGGACCGCTGGACCACTCGACTACATCGATAGACCTCAGAACCACTCGACTACATCGATGGACCACTCGACTACATCGATAGACCTCTGGACCACTCGACTACATCGATAGACCTCAGGACCACTCGACTACATCGATAGACCTCAGGACCACTCGACTACATCGATAGACCTCAGGACCACTCGACTACACCGATAGACCTCTGGACCAGTCGTCCATGTCCCCTCGACCATCAAAATAATTTACATTCTGCCAACCTTGCTTTTTAAATGTAAGCGATATATTTATATATCGTAATATATATACAATATTTATGTATTCATTAATTGCTTTAAATGTTTCATTAAAAGTCAGAGATTTGCGTCATGGGCGTTGATGTTCATCCCGGTCAAGGGTAAGACGACGTCGAGGATTGTCTCAGCAAGTGTTAAGAGGTCGAGAAACACCCCGAGCAACGTTATGAAGACGTAGAGATTGACCCTGACCACGGTTAAGACGTCGAGAATCGCCAAGACCAGGGTTAAGACGTCGAGAATCGCCCAGACCAGGGTTAAGACGTCGAGAATCGCCCAGACTAGGGTTAAGACGTCTAGAATCGCCCAGACCAGGGTTAAGACGTCGAGAATCGTTTAGACCAGGGTTAAGACGTCTAGAATCGCCCAGACCAGGGTTAAGACGTCGAGAATCGCCCAGCCCAGGATTATGAAGAAGTCGGAAATCACCTCAACCAAAGTTATGAAGACGTAAAATCCCCAAGTGGCTCTCCCTATACCGAGGCTGGACCTTGTTTGGAATTAAGAGCGTGTGTAACGTTTGTAGTGGATTAGCTGCATGGAAATATTCCAATTGTGATGGAAGAACATAAACAGGAGTGCCTCTGTGGCGCCCTCGCTAACCCCTTCTGGGTGACTGAGGCCTCGGAGTTCTGGTGCAATTTCTGCCGGAGAAAATAATGCATCAGAAATAGTTGCATTAATACTTGTATGTTAATGTTACACTATGAGATGCCCACAAACCATTACGAACGCGTTAAATTCGCGTTTATACTAGATTAGAGAAACCTGAAAGTTAGAAAGGTTGTTTAGCTAGTGGTGTAAGCCTTCTCCAGTTGGCATAGGGAGTCGAGACCTTAGATAAATGGTTATTTGTTTGACGAACACCGTGGCAGCGTCAGGGTTATTGATCTGTACTCGAGTGACATTAGTGAAGGATAGCCGAGGAATACTTGCCTCCAGTTCTTCCGGGAGGCCTGGAGACGTTTCTGTGGACGGTCTTCGTCTGTACTGGCCCACAGCCTCTACATGGCAGCCCAATGGGTTAGTTCGTCTCCAGGTAAAATATTCGTTATGCTAAATGGCACCGAGATCCCGGAGGATGCCATCAATGCCCTCGTGAATACGTGTGTGGACCAAAGTATGTGCTTGTATAATTGTCTTAATGACAATCTGCTGGAATTGCCTAAATAGATCTGTTAAACCTTGACTGCGTCGGGTAGTACAGTTTTGGATTTGGAAAACCTGGCTGTTACATCAGATCATCTTTCAGATATGTTGGGATTAACCCAGAAACGAGCATATCAGGTCCGTGTGAAGATACGACTCTCAGAGGGCTGGAAGATAGTTAGCGTCCTTCCCCCTACTGTTTATCAATACAAAATTATCAGAACCAAAATGGTAGAATTCTTTGCCCGTGATGTCTGTGGGGAGAGCAAGTTTACAATTGTGTGTAAGGCAATGTAAACTTCCCTGCCAGTCTACTGTCAATTACAGGTAAAGTATTTTGACTCCGCTGGCCACGAGTTCCATCAAGTGTATACACAACCAGGCCAGGAGTGTGGCGGCTCCAGCCAGGCGGCCGAGGCAGCCAGCAGCCTGCCTTCAGGAGATCGATAGTATCAGAGCTTCAGGAATCCCGCCTACCAGGAAGAAAAGGACACCTTCGGTCGAGGTTTAAACAAAGAGGTGACGTTTGAGGTGGACATGCTGCATGATAATATTTGTGTGCTTGGCGACGCCAACAGAGTCGAGTGCTTCTGTGGGACGTTGGCTAACCCGTATTGGGTGACCCAAAATGCTGACTTCTAGTGCAATTTTTGTGGTAAAAAGTAATACCTCAAACGCCAGGACATTCCCTATCATATGCTTCTGTAGCACTTTAAGATGCGTACCAACCGTATCCAGAGAGTAAAATATGCGTTTGTTGTTGATTTGGGAGACCCAGAGGTTACCTGGGTTATTCAACAAATGGTGCAAGAACTTCACGGTTGGGAGAATGAGAACAGGCCTTAGTTATTAGTAGTTCTGTGCGACAGAAACCTTGGCAGAGTTAAGGTTATTGATAATTTATACAAATATGGCTTGGGTACAAGTGACTTAGTCTGGTATTATTAGATAGTCGAATTGCGCTAACCTAATTAGCCTATGGCAGCATTGGCCAAAGGTGTCAACATGGCGGCCAACTGGTTTAATTCTTCACCAGGCAAAATAATTATTTTGAACTATGGCGCGAAGCTTGCAGAGAATGCCATTAAGGTTATTCTGGAGAAAAGTTTGGACATTCCCGTTTGCCTATACAACTATCTTGATAATAGTCCTTTGCAGTTGCAGAAATGTGATATTTTATTTTTGCTGAAGTGTGGCAGCTGTATCATTCAAACAGAAAACAGGATAGAACTGTTAAAAAGCCTCAGGGACATGATGGGCCTAACCGAAGCAATAGCCTATCAACCGAGAATCTCCATCCAGTTATCGGGCGATTTGAAGGTGAGAGTCGTCCGCGCCTCCCCGGCTTGGTAATGTTTAATAATCAGGGATACTTTGATCTCGCTCGTTTCCCACAGTGTCTGTGGTGATACCAAGTTTGTTATTGTTTGCTAGGCCCCGAGACCCGCCCACCCGTCCCATTGTCAGGTCCTGCTAAGGTATGTTGACTCAAAAGGCAGGGAGATCGAAGAAGTGTACACATTACGTGCTACGAGTGAAAGACTCGCCGTTACCGGATACACGTGAAATAATCATATCGTAGAACGCAGGATGAGCTGCGCGAGCTTGAAGCGCTAGGTCTTTGCTGAAGAAAACTGTCATGTTTCATTACACTGTAGTAGTCTGTAGTGTAATGAAACATGTTTGCCTTTCCTTTGGAGACTTTCGGCGCCGTGGAGAGGGGGGACCTGCTGCCTGGGTAACAGCTTCTCCCCCACTCCAGACCAGGCCGACACCAGAGCGCAACTCCATAGTTTTTTGAGACCGATGGATGCCTACTACTAGTAGTCTGTAAAGCAAGTTAAGAGTGTACGTAATTGACTTGTATATCAAACTGTGTTAAGATCTCTTGAGGTTATAGTTATGTTAGTTTGATAACTGTGAAGAGACAGTTTATATGTTAAACTGCATAATGTTGCTGAGACCCATAATAAACTACCACTTGCACGATGGGTATGGGGTACATAATAAATTGACTAAACTAAACAACCCTCCACGATAGCCTTGCTCCTTTAAGGATTGACGTTCGATCCCCAACGATCCAAATGGCTGGACCAGACGGTAGAGCAACGGTCCGACTTCCTCCAGATCAGCGTTCAATCCCCGACCGCCCAAGTGGCTTGGCACCATTCCTTTCCTCCATCCTAAATCCTTATCCTCATATCCTTTCAAAGTGCTGTATAGTCATACGGGCATAGCTCTCATTATAATTACCTCTCCTTTTCTTCTTCTACCTCCATCTCTGTTCTTCCTAAACTTGCACAGGTCTTCCCGAGCCAGATTCCAGGACACCGAAGTGGCCGGAAAAGTTAAATCTTCCTAAATCTGGCTGTGTCCTGCCGTGTGAGGGAGAGTCCCCCGGGGACGGACGGACGGACGGACAGCAGTGAACCTCAAGACTAAAAGATTTGTGGAGAGGTGGTCATGGCGTTGCTGGGTGTTGATGTGGACTGGGTAACTCTTCGTCAGTGCAGGAGAGTTGATACCTGGTTGATACCTGGTTGATGGGGTTCTGGGAGTTGTTCTACTCCCCAAGCCCGGCCCGAGGCCAGGCTCGACTTGTGAGAGTTTGGTCCACCAGGCTGTTGCTTGGAGCGGCCCGCAGGCCCACATACCCACCACAGCCCGGTTGGTCCGGCACTCCTTGGAGGAATAAATCTAGTTTCCTCTTGAAAATGTCCACGGTTGTTCCGGCAATATTTCTTATGCTTGCTGGGAGGACGTTGAACAACCGCGGACCTCTGATGTTTATACAGTGTTCTCTGATTGTGCCTATGGCACCTCTGCTCTTCATTGGTTCAGTTGAGAGAGAGAGAGAGAGAGAAGATTAAGCCACCCAAAAGGTGGCACGGGCATGAATAGCCCATAAGTGGTGGCCCTTTTGAGCCATTTCCAGTATCAATAGATGATACTAGAGATCTGTGGAGGTGCGACTGCACCCTGCATGACGGGAGATGTCTCCCGTAGCAGGAGAGTTGCTGCTGTGTGTGTTGTTATATCTGCTGTAGAGAAATGTCCAATGGGGAATGTTTGATAGAATGAGTTTTGCCCATTCTGCACCGGAAGTGAGAGACAGGTGTGTGATACACCTGCCAGTCACGTACACTGTGTGTGTGTGTGTGTGTGTGTGTGTGTGTGTGTGTGTGTGTGTGTGTGTGTGTGTGTGTGTGTGTGTGTGTGTGCGCGCGCGTGTGCGCGCGTGCGTGTGTGCGCGCGTGCGTGTGTGCGCGCGTGCGTGTGTGCGTGCGTGTGTGCGTGTGCGTGCGTGCGTGCGTGCGTGCGTGCGTGTGTGTGTGTGTGTGTGTGTGTGTGTGTGTGTGTGTGTGTGTGTGTGTGTGTGTGTGTGCGCGCGCGTGTGTGTGTGTGTGCGCGCGCGTGTGTGTGTGTGTGTGTGTGCGCGCGCGCGCTCTCTTGCCCTCCTCTCAACTGTCAATCAACTGGCTGGTATCATATCTACATTTGAAACTGTGTATGGAGTCTGCCTCCACCACATCACTGCATTTCGTTCGTTAACTACTTAATTATTTAACAAACAAGTTAATTAGCTAACAAGTTAATTAGTTAACATTTGTTAACTAATTATTAGAATGCAGTTATTAGAAACATACAAATTAAAGACATTAATTTAGATTTAGAAAAACTAAGAAAGGCCCAGAGACCTGAAAACTGCAGCATTGCCAAGTTTTGTAATAATAGGTATTTGTATGGCTGACATTTGTTAACTAATTCCATTTGTGAATGTGACCGCGTACGTGCTTGCGTAAGGCTTCTCTTAAGATGGACACTGAAAGACTCTAGCTTGTATCAAGCAGGTATCAAGCTTGTAAGAGACGTGACCACAGTCTGATTGGGATCGCGTAAGATCCCAAGTGACCTCTTAAGGTTACTTGGGATCTTAAGTGATCCCGAAAATATCACGGTTTTATTGAATGGATTGCATACTGTCTTGAACAAGGCTGTTCGTATGCAACAGTATTCCAGCCTAGAGACCACTAGCGTCTTGATAAATACAATCAGTGATTTGAGTCGTATTTCTCCAGCATGTCATTTTTTCCTTGCAGTTGTGACAGCTACTTTAATATTTTGCTTAAAACTAAGATCTTCCAACAACAACACCTTCCTGTTATCTCCCTCTCCTTCACAACAGTCCCCACTCTGACCCTATCCTTCAGAACAGTCCCCACTCTGACCCTATCCTTCAGAACAGTCCCCACTCTGACCCTATCCTTCAGAACAGTCCCCACTCTGACCCTATTCTTCAGAACAGTCCCCATTCTGACCCTATCCTTCAGAACAGTCCCCACTCTGACCCTATCCTTCAGAACAGTCCCCACTCTGACCCTATCCTTCAGAACAGTCCCCACTCTGACCCTATCCTTCAGAACAGTCCCCACTCTGACCCTCTCCTTCACAACAGTCCCCACTCTGACCCTATCCTTCAGAACAGTCCCCACTCTGACCCTATCCTTCAGAACAGTCCCCACTCTGACCCTATCCTTCAGAACAGTCCCCACTCTGACCCTATTCTTCAGAACAGTCCCCACTCTGACCCTATCCTTCAGAACAGTCCCCACTCTGACCCTATCCTTCAGAACAGTCCCCACTCTGACCCTATCCTTCAGAACAGTCCCCACTCTGACCCTATCCTTCAGAACAGTCCCCACTCTGACCCTCTCCTTCACAACAGTCCCCACTCTGACCCTATCCTTCAGAACAGTCCCCACTCTGACCCTATCCTTCAGAACAGTCCCCACTCTGACCCTATCCTTCAGAACAGTCCCCACTCTGACCCTATCCTTCAGAACAGTCCCCACTCTGACCCTCTCCTTCACAACAGTCCCCACTCTGACCCTCTCCTTCACAACAGTCCCCACTCTGACCCTATCCTTCAGAACAGCTCCCCCCACTCTCCCTATCCCTCTCCCCCAGCAAGCCCCTTCACCTCACTTACCGGCTTGAAAAACCAATCCATTTCCACGCGAGCGGGATTTGATTACACGAGGTCTGGGGCCACTCCAGGTCAACTCCAGGTGGAGTGTGGATGCTGGCCTACGTCTTGCCAGCCGGCTCGTGTCTTGCCAGCCGGCTCGTGTCTTGCCAGCCGGCTCGTGTCTTGCCAGCCGGCTCACGTCTTGCCAGCCGGCTCGTGTCTAGCCAGCTGGCTCACGTCTTGCCAGCCGGCTCGCGTCTTGCCAGCCGGCTCGCGTCTTGCCAGCCGGCTCGTGTCTTGCCAGCCGGCTCGCGTCTTGCCAGCCGGCTTTTCGGCTCACTCGGCCGCTGTTTTCCCCCTCGGTGTCATTTCCCCTCTGTAATTAACCCTCGACGAGTAATTTGTATGCAAATGGGCCAGAGGGAAAATTCCTGCGCCATTGAAATGGAAATTGGGTCTTTCTCCTCTTGAATAGTTTTTGTACAGGAAGAATTGGTAGTTTTGTCGTCGGTTCGGTTGTGTGTGTGTTGAGGGAGGGAGGGATTGATGGCCGGGGGGGGGGGGCAGAAAGGTGTGAGGGGACAGGTCAGGTGGGATGCTGGACCCCGGAGCCTCCGGGATCACCAGCAAGTGACGCCGGAGGTAATGACCACAGTTCGAACAGATGATGATGATAAGCCTACACCAAATGCCTTGAAGAAGCTTCAGTAATGTTGCCATAAAGGCCTACGTAAATTCCAGCCATAAATGTGGCAGGTAATGAGGAATATGGAGCGTTAAGTGAGAGCAGAGGAGAAGCCCTGTTGCCTGAGAGAGGAAGCTATTCTTATTTTTCATCTTATTCTTACCTCCTCCTTTCTCTTACTTTCTAATTATTTTTTCATCTCACACTCTTGCCTTATTTATTTATTTACCTGTCCCTTCCTCTCGGTTGGCACCGCTCCTGTAGCACGTAAGTCCATTACGGGCTCACCATAGCCCGTGCTACTTGGAACTTGTTCCGAGTAGCTGAATCTATAACAACATCCTCTCGGTTGATGTAGAGGGCTCACCATAGCCCGTGCTACATGGACATGTTGTTCTGAGTAGCTAAATCTAAAACAACAACAATTCTCTAGGTTTCTCACAGTAACGTGAGACGTGAGTTGTAGGAAAGAGAAGCTCTTAAGCCCGATAACAAGATAATTTTGTTATGCCAAAGTAACGATTGTTGTTTGTAGTGAATTACACTTTACACTGGTTGATACCTGGTTGATATACCTGGGGCCAGATTCACGAAAGTACTTACGCAAGCACTTACGAACGTGTACATCTTTTCTCAATCTTTGACGGCTTTGGTTACATTTATTAAACAGTTTACAAGCATGAAAACTTGCCAATCAACTGTTGTTATTGTTATAAACAGCCTCCTGGTGCTTCGGAGCTCATTAACTGTTTAATAATTGTAAACAAAGCCGCCAAAGATTGAGAAAAGATGTACAGGTTCGTAAGTGCTTGCGTAAGTACTTTCGTGAATCTGGCCCCAGGGCTATATGATACACTAGTGCCACCGAGACTACCAGGGCCATTCACAGTTGAAGTAGTTTGTGACCTCTTAATATCTCCTCAACCTAACCTTGAACATTATAAGGTACACACCTGGAATATCTTAAAGGAACCTGTTTCATTTACCTTTCGAGACCAGAGGGCATGACAGAATGTGCAAAATAGTGCCATTGAAAAGTAAGGATGTAAGAAGTGCAAAAGATAGTTCTGTAAACATGAGGGGACCGACCTTCAAGTATACGGGACTTGATAGAGATAGAGCCCAGTAGGCTCAGGAACCTGTTCACTAGTTGATTGACAGTGGAGAGGCGGGACCAAAGAGCCAGAGCTCAACCCCCGCAAGCACAACTAGGTAAGTACAAAAACTAGCTGAGCTCTTTTGGCGTCCAAGAGATAACTTGATAAACACTTGGAAAAGCGTGTTTATCACCTAGGCCGTGACCCCCTTATGTCAGACTCCGGTGAGAGCATCAGTCACCAGGTTTGGCGAGAGATTAGGCCGCTGGGACATTGATCCTGCCAGCCTCCTCAAGAGCGGTGGGGTAGGAACCCCCCGCCCCCACATTCAGGGAGAGGGGGGGGGGTGAGAGGGAGGGATTGAGTGTAGGTGTTGTGAGTAGGTAGAAATAGCCTACGCTACTCTGTCCTCTTGAGATGTTGTTTGATAGTCTCAATAAACGTATTTGAACTTAAGTAAAGTAGGGAGGCTGGTTTACATGCCCACCAATCCTCTGGTTCTCTGAGCCTTATATTCTCCCACTCCACGTCTTCTCCTTGTTCTTCCACCCTACGCCTTCTCCTTCTCCCTCTATGGCCCTTCTACCCGTCATCTTCCTGGTCGGTGTGTGCAACAACTGAGGGTTGACAAGGCTCGCGTGCCGGCAGCAATAACCCCGGGGTCGCGCACGTGTCCACCGGGAGCGCCCGGCACGCCTCTGACTTCCGTGTATAGAATGAGTGGAACTCCTAATTTTGGGTTGTGGGATGGTGAGTAACCTTAGGGAGGAGGGCGAGGTCAACTGAGCCACTCGTCTCTCTCCCCCCCCCCCCCCCCCCTCCCTCAGGTCTGCCTCCTCACAAATGAGAAACGTGTTTTCCTTCGTGATTATAATCAGGTATCGTCAATATTTGGTATTGTTTTCTTGGTGTGGATCAGCCACCCTAGTGACGCTGTCTTCGTTCTCGAACCAGGGTTGCCAGATTGGGCTACAAGTAGCGAATTGGGCTACTTTTGAGAGCCCCCACGCTCCCAAATTTTTAATATCGCTACTTGCGACTTTTTGGGCTAGTTTAAACGCAAGTTGGGCTACTTTGGGCTGTTAATATTAAGAAACTCAATGATTATTTATGCTTTAATAATATAATCTGTACAAATCACAGCCGAGTCCAACAGCCTGATTGACTAGACCACTTACCGCAGGAGAGCCCTGGTCAGAGACCGGCCCCTGGGGACGTTGATCCTAGGAATCTTTGAAAGAAAAAGTAACCGCAAGGCAAGGTAATCCTCCCCAGGGGCAATGGATTTCCCAACCTTAATTGTTAATAATACTTCATCCCAAAAGCTACACCTGGTTCCACAGATCTTCATTAAGGGGAGAAAGTTATCTAGAAATTTACAGATTGATAATTGATGGGAAAGATCCCTTACAGTTAATACCTTTGTCAGGAAGACTATGGTTGGCAAGGAGCGGTAGTGTAAAGCGGCCGTTTGATCAGTGGGGTTCTCTAACAACTCATTACCAAATAGCTTTTTCCTCTTGTGATAAATATGTTGCAAAGCAACTATTTTCAATGTACGCTGATCCCTCCAATAAGCTATATTTCACATCTCAAACCAATCCTAAATGATTTTGAAAGGATGAATTGACTTTATCAAAAGATGAAGCAGATCAGAATAGCCTTCACACTGTCTTAGAAAACTTCACTCTTGGAATACTCAGAAGAATCGTTCGTCCTCATCATGAAAGCTTCATGTTAATTTGGACTACAATTCTATGTATCTGCCCCTGAAGAAAGTGGACTTTGATTACGAATTTTCAACACTTCTGGCCACTAACAGACAAAACAATTTTACAACCCAGGAAAAGTTTCAAAGTGTTCAAGAAAGATGCGATATGCAGGCGATGAGTCACAATAACGTGGCTGAAGTATGTTGACCAGACCACACACTAGAAATTGAATGCCTGTTGCATGTCTCATTACTACTATCCCCTACACCTGACTTTCCTCCTCAGCTCTCTCTTGCCTATTTAATGCCTGTCCCTACCTGTCCTCATCACAATCGACTTGAGAATGGTCCAGGACGGACCGAAACGTCGTCGTCCCTTCAATTTCTAGTGTGTGGTCTGGTCAAAAATGCGATAATTTTTTAATGAAAGCTTGCAAATAGCTTCTTTCTCGTATTCTATGTTGAAACTATAAAAAAAGGTGAAAAATCTGTTACCTATCATATGCCCTAGCTTACATGGCCACCATTTTCGGAACTTCCGCTAGTATTAGCTGACCAATCTAAGCTTAGTGAAATTGAAAGTCAGTGGCGCCTACTGTTAACCATTGACTAGTCCAACATTTATGAGGGACAAATTCCGACATCTGAATCGTCATTTTAGACCAAGACAATAACTGTCAAGAACACTGCTGGCGATCCCATACTGATTGACCTCGCTGAGTTTGTGTTGAAAATATACAGCTTGCCGATCAGTAATGCCCTGGTTGAACGGATATTTTCGAGAGTAACGTCTGTGAAAACTAAACTGAGGAATCTTGAATGGGAATGGGACTTGAGCTTTTGACATCAGTCTTGAGTATCAAAACATATCTTGAAGAAAATGTAACTTGTTGCTCGTCATTTGAACCACTCATGTCAATGCTTAAATATGAGTCTGCAATATACAAGAACGAGGTTGTGGATGCAGATCAAGATCTTGGTAATCTTCAACTGTAAAGACGTGGAAGGACTTCACACCCATTAAGCTTCAAACAGTAAATATTGGTAAGTTATCCTATTATCATATTGGTTAAATATATATATATGCAGAGATAATGTTAATAAAGCAATTAAAATCGTTTAATGTACTCTATATATCATAATAGATTACTTTGAAACCCGTATCAGTCACTAAACAAAAAATTGGGCTACTCTTATTACAAATTCGCTACTTTTAGACCATCAGCTCGCTACTTTTAGCAATTTGAATCTGGCAACCCTGTCTCGAACCCTGGGGATCCCCGGGTTCGATTCCCGGATGGGACAGAAATGGTCTGTTAGAACACGTACGAAATGGAACCAGCGAGTCTAAATGGATTCAGAGAACAGCCACTCATATTAAAATGATGGGACTGCACGATGTGTATACATAGATGAAAGAGTACAGCACTTCCTTCCACCCTGGCAGATAGTACCTTTTGACATCCTGACCCCTGCATACCCCACCAAGAAACTAATCACAAAGAACCCTCATGCTCAGCTTGCTGCTAAATTAAGCACCATAGAACACATTCACAATATACAAGCTGAAAACAACATTGCACAGACCATATACACTGACGGATCACTCAATACAGCTACAGGGAGGGCAGGAAGTGCTGTTATTGCTCATCAACCCGATGGCAGCACAATTCAAAGGAATATCCGAATTAGTAACTGGGCGTCCACAATGCAAGCTGAGTTGGTAGCAATACAGGTAGCACTCGAAATTATTGACAACACTGAAGTAGACAGCTTAATTATTTCCGACTCCCTTTCCTCACTACTAGCAATAAACAGTTTGCAGTCAAGTAATAACGGGCTTGTCTTGGAAGCTATAGCAAGTAGATATATAAGCATACTTAGCAAGAGGGTAAATATAAAAATGTTGTGGATTCCTTCTCACATTGGCCTGCAGGAACATGACAAAGTTGACGCCCTTGCTAAGGCTGCAGTAAATAATGACAGTATTGAACGGAATCTTGAGTTATCAAATAGGTCCCTTAAAAGTGTCATTAGACGAGAACTCCTGGATGGATTTGAAGAAAGTAGAACGGTGCAAACTGGAACTAGCAGGTCCACTGTTTATCACAATGAAATGTGTGAAGTAAAACATGTGTATGGGGCAAGTAACAAAGTCAGTAGACTAACAGATGTTGTCACAGCTCGTATAAGACTTGGCTACAAGTATCTGTGGCAGCTCGGCTTGTATAGGGATCTAAATGAAGTAAAGTGTAAAGTGTGTGGACAAAGACAGGGACACACACTCGAACACTATATCTTGGATTGTTGTAAAATTGAGTCATTTAGAGATAAATCTCCGCTCACGCTGTATGATATGGCAACCTATCTTATTACTAAGGATAAAATACCTGAAATCCTTGCACTGTATCCATATTTCGCTTCCAGTAGATAAACGACATATGAGATGAAGAAACAAGTAGTGTATTGTGAAGACTAATAATAAACAGAAGCTCCCCTATGACTGTAATATCTCCATTGGTCGAACTATTAGGTATTAGCGATAAGACTTACCATTAATATATAATGACTTACTGTAAATATATGGCTTTTGAAATGGAACATTCTCTGTAACTAGCTGACATTGTAACTATAAGGTGTGAAGGATAGATGAAATTGTTTATGTAATAATCTAAGATGAGGTCTGATAAAGACCTTTTGTGCCCTCTGTAATGCTTTTTGCGCTACCGCTCACAGGATGGGTATGGGGTGCACAATAAACAAGCCGCCTCCGGCGGCAACAATCAATGGTTAGGCATGTTTCCTTTCACCAAATTCCTGTGCTCACATAGTAGTAAATAGGTACTAGTGTTAGGAAACTGTTGTGGGGTTGCATCCTGGAGAAGATCAGGGTATGTGTGTGTGTACTCACAAAGGTTGTGTGTGTACTCACAGGGTGTGTGTGTACTCACAAAGGTTGTGTGTGTGTGTGTGTGTGTACTCACCTATTTGTGCTTATCTATTTGTGTCTGCAGGATCGAGCATTGACTCTGGGATCCCGCCTTTCGAGCATCGGATGTTTACAGCAATGACTTCGGTCCTATTTCCCTATCATACCTAGCTTTAAAATTATGAATAGTATTTGCTTCCATAACCTGTTCCTTAAGTGTGTACTTACCTAGTTGTGCTTGCGAGGGTTGAGCTCTGGCTCTTTGGTATGTGTGTGTGTGTGTATTTACTATTTGTGTTTGCTATTTGTGCTTGCAAAGTCGAGCTATTAGCTCTTGGACCCCGCCTTTCTAACCAATCTATTTTTCCTCGGCCTCTCAGTGTTCAAGAGAGAACTCGACAAACACCTCGAAAGAATACTATTGGGATCGTCTCAAAGCTCTCCAAATGTACTCACCAGAAAGACGACGAGAGAGATATCAAATAATATACACGTGAAAAATACTGGAGGGCCAGGTCCCAAATTTACACAGTAAAATAACAACGTACTGGAGTGAACGATATGGAAGAAAATGTAGAATAGAACCAGTGAAGAGCAGAGGTGCCATAGGCATAATCGGAGAACACAGTATAAACATCAGAGGTCCACGGTTGTTCAACGTCCTCCCAGCGAGCATATGAAATATTGACGGAACAACCATGGACATCTTCAAGAGAAAACTAGACTGTTTTCTAAAAGAAGTTCCGGACCAACCGGGCTGTGGTGGGTATGTGGGCCTGCGGGCCGCTCCAAGCTCACGAGTCAAGCCTGGGCTTGGGGAGTAAAAGAACTCCCAGAACCCCATCAAGCAGGTATCAACGACGTTCCAGTTCTTAGTGGTGTCTGGCATGATGTGGGTGGAGGTGGCTTCCACAACTACTGCTTCCAGGGCATTCCACTTGTTGACAATGTTTACATTTCTTTGACTCTAGTCCTACTGAGCTGTTCCCTTGAGACAGTTAAGCAAGTCCCAGCTGTGTCTGGGTACAAATGATAGGATGAGCAACCCAGTGGGTTTCCTTCCTATTGGGGAGTGTTGTACATGCTGCTATGGCGTCCACACACAAAATGAGTGGCGCTGCCCAATAAACTCGCCCCTCGGGGCAAAATTTAATAATTTAAATTTAAATCTTATCCTATTTTCTCTCACTTTAAAGACGCTGTCCTCGTCGACCTTGTCTTATCCCTTCAGTATCCTGTATGTCCAACCCGTCCAACCCGTCCTCGACTCAAGTCCATTACATCCAGCGGTCGACCCCACAGACGCATTCATAAATTTTAACATACTGTTCATTCAAAACGGGAATTTTCTCAAGTATAAATTAATATTATAATATATTTGACTATTGTGTATATATAGGCATAGGATAGGTTAGGTTAGGTGTTTAGGTTCAGTTAGCGATTATTTGTATTTGTAGTACGTGGGTGAAGCATTTATAGTGTTGTGATTCGAACAAAATTCGTCAGTGAAGCACTTGTTCCGGATATGTTCGAACGTCAGCAGTTGAGAGTCGTGTGTAAACCGCTTTTCATTCATAAACAGGGGGTTTGGCGGGTGCATGGAATCACTTTTGGATCTTTGTTTGGAGGACGGGCTGTGTATGTCCTAACCATGTCCCCCGTGTTCCTCCATGCCTCAGGATTGTGAGGGTTAAGTTCCCTTAACCTCTCCTTGTAGCTTTGTCCTCGTAATTCAGGCACAAGTTTTGTTGGAAACCTCAACAATATTTCTAGTTTTGTGCTTCGCAAGTTTCATATTGAACACTGGTGGTGTTCAGTCATTGTACCACATTGGTGGTGTCCAGTCTTTGTACTACATTGGTGGTGTTCAGTCTTTGAACCACACTGGTGGTGTTCAGTCTTTGTACCACATTGGTGGGTGTTCAGTCTTTGTACACATTGGTGGTGTCCAGTCTTTGTACCACATTGGTGGTGTCCAGTCTTTGTACCACATTGGTGGTGTTCAGTCTTTGTACCACATTGGTGGTGTTCAGTCTTTGTACCACATTGGTGGGTGTTCAGTCTTTGTACCACACTGGTGACGGTAGACCTCTTTGTCGGTCTTCCCAAAGACTCAGCTGACGCTGGTTTACAGCTACACGCATATTAACCATGTTTTGATCAGGCCGCCTCGTGAGTCGCGCGGTTTACATGAAGTGTAAACCGCGGGGAACGAATATAAACAATGAAAAAGAAAACGGGGACCATTTTTGGTACACTAAAGTAATTGATGTGTCTTTTGTTGCAGGTATTACGAGCGGCTGTAACAAGGACTGGAGACGCAAAGGGTCGCCGGCTGGTGTGGGTCTGTGGAGTTGGACTCTTCAGTGAACGGCAGACCTTTGTAAACACCAGCCCGCTCGCTGCTGAGTCAGCCCGGAGACTATACAAGTAAGGATACAAAATACCAAATAACAAAGTTCAAATAAAGCAAATATATGTGTGTACATACAAAAGAATGGGGGTGGTAGGAGAAGATAATATTAGTGTTCAGTGAGAAACCACAAGGTCTCCTCTGAATACTTTTTATTTTCTTCTCCGAGGCTATGGGTCTCCACATTGGCACCAGAGGTGGTACCCTCACACACCAAATACCAATTATACTGAAAACGTTGCCTCTGATATTGAGAGGCTTGAGTGATATGTTAATTGTTGTCATATGTTAATATAGGAAACATTTCCTATATGTTAATATAGGAAACAGCTGTGTAGGGGAGGAGAGGGGGGGTACACCCAGGCCTCACACTTGGTCAGTTCTGGTGTATAGACATTGTGAAGTTCATTTTGAAATTAAATCTTTTTATTAAAAGAACGAACTCAACTATTTTTAAAAGGGAAATACAATGGGAAATGTTAAAATGACGGGGGAAAGAGGCAGGTGGTGTGTAAAGAGGATGGAGTTAGTGGCATGTGAACCAGTAAGGTGATGGATGAGAAAGGACCAATGATATGAACAATGTTGACCAGACTTCACACTAGAAGGTGAAGGGACGACGACGTTTCGGTCCGTCCTGGACCATTTTCAAGTCGATTGTCACAATCGACTTGAGAATGATCCAGGACGGACCGAAACGTCGTCGTCCCTTCACCTTCTTGTGTGTGGTCTGGTCAACATACTTTAGCCACGTTATTGTGACTCATCGCCTGCATATGACCAATGTGTAATGAAGTAAGGGCGAAGAGGACAGCCTATTGGCAGAGCTCGGGTGCATGGGGGGAATTGGGTAAAATCCTGGTTTGTGTCTCGGAGAGGCTGCAGGACCCGCGGTAAATCAGGAGGATTTTCCCGGTTGCAATTCTTTTTAACCATGTCGTAGCTCAGTCGATTAAGGCAGCGTCTGGGATCCTCTCGGACGTAGGTTCGAACCCTCTTCATGGCCCTTGTTGATTTGTTCATTTGATGCATCACGCTATTGTGATTTCTGAGTGTAGTGTAGTGTAAAGGACCAAGGTCTCACAAGTCAGGCCTGGCCTCGGGCCGGGCTTGGGGAGTAGAACAACTCCCAGAACCCCATCAAGCAGGTGAGGGAGAGCATGTGCCCCACACAGCCCGTACCCCATCGGGCCCGCCTCTCTAGGGGGCCCAGTCCACCACCACACCTCGGGGTTCTCTCTCTCTCAACCAGTTTACGTCATCATGATGGGTTGTTTGTTTTATCTTGGATTCGTTCAACCCATCCTTGAAAAACAATGGTACTTGGAGCTGCTTTGGATGGAACGAATGGAAAATGGGGCGTCTCTTATTTGCCATAAAAATAGAAATACGTCGCGTCCTATTGTTGGCACAGACGCCTCCCACCAATAGTATAGTGCTGTTGAGGACGATATATTAGTGATTATGTCCTGGACATGGCTGCATCTCTCAGAGCTGCTGCTTAGCAATCCCAGGCTAGACTATCCAGTGGGACAAGTGAGCGTGTGTGTGCGAAATGGTGTACTCAGTGAGCACAATATCCATGTGTGGCGCGCCGGCTCAACACCCGAATTATCGTTATCGACCTCAATTCGACGTTAGCTCAACGATGACGACGTATATTCACCGTGGAACCGGCGCCGCTCCTGGGATATATTGTGTCCATTGTGTAGTGGAGGATAAGGGCTTATGCGGTGAAGAAAGGTCAGACTGCTTACACTGGCCTATGAGACAACAAACCTTGTTTTTCCATACGTCTAAGGGTCTCTAAGGTAGGCGTTGAGCAGTAGGTAGTGTTGCCGACGGACGCTAAGTTTAGCCTCAGATTAGATAGTTGCCGCAGGCGGCCACTGGCCTCACCCCAGCTGCTCATCTTAATTTAGGTTGGGTAGTAACTAGTAGTTAAGTCGAGGCCCTGGCTAGCCGACACCATCACCCTAACTCAACTAGCCTCAGGTGGATGACGGCTCAATCCCTACACTGTTTTGGTAAACAGGCCTCTAACTCTGTCCACGGAGGACAGAAGAAAGTACACATTTTTTTTCTGTCCTCCACATAGCATGTACACATTGTGCAAGGCTCTTACGCCTGTTAAGGTGTGTGATGCTACAAGGACTGGATGAGATGTATATAGGACATATAACTTTTGTGACACGGATCTCATACTTGGATGACAGATGTGACATAATTTGTACAAGTTCTAAAACAGTATGACTATATAGGCCTTGTATAAGGAATTAATAGTTTTGTAATGGAAAAACTACGCGCACTACAAAACTACGTCTTGGTCCTTTGTTGATAGTGTCTCAGCGGACGTATTGCATCTCTGCATTTCAATGGTGGTATTCTGCACATCCTGCCATGCCTACTGGTCTCATGAGGAGCTGTGTCCGTGTGCAGATTTGGAACCAGGTCCTTTAATATTTTCCAAATTAAAAGTCAGTCTCTCTCTCTCCCCCCCCCCCCGTCCCTCCCTCCTTCCCTCCCTCCCTTCTTCCCTCCCTCCCTACCCCCTTTCTCTCTCCCTCCCCCCCTCCCCACCCCGCCTGCGCTCTAGACAATATAGATTTAGTCATTTTAAACTTTCCCAATAATTTAGCTGTTTATTGAAGGGCTTCGGGCAGTAAACATGAGCTGCACCGTTCTCCAGATGAGCAACTTCTTCAACTGTGAATGGGGCTGTTACTGTGCAACAATATTCCATACTAGAGAGTACTTGTTCCTTAAAAAGGTACCATAATTGGTCTGGCATCTCTTGTTTGAAAGGTTCTTTTTTTTTCCTGCAGTTGTGACAGCTACTTTATTGTGTTCTTTAAAAGTAAAGTCTTCCGACGTGGTTGTTACTAACAACTTTATTAACTTTTTTTCGTTTTATTGTGTGAGTTGACTGCGTTTTATATGTGGTTTCCGTTTTGATATTTCCGTTTTTACCATAGTACAGAAGCTGAAAGTTATTCTTATTAAACGTGTTATTTTCTGCGGCCCGTTGAAAGACCTGATTTACATCAGTTTGATTAGTAATGTCTTAAGACTTGATTAGTTTTGGAGTTCAGTGAAGGCTACACGGAAGGGTTATCTTGAGGTTATCTTGAGATGATTTCGGGGCTTTTTAGTGTCCCCGCGGCCCCGTCCTCGACCAGGCCTCCACCCCCAGGAAGCAGCCCGTGACAGGACCACAGGATCACAAGTCCAGCGTGCTGTCCGCTCGGCCGACCGGCTCCCCGGTCGGGTGGGTGAGGAGGTATTGTGTTGCAACCAGGTGCTGTTGCAGGTACAGTGTTCATATTGCTGAAATATTGCGTTGATAATACCTTTTGTCCTCACTTTTGTCTTAATGGAACAAGAACTCGCTCAGTCCACGCACAAGAAACTGGACAAATGAATTCCCTTCCCCTGTTTCTAAGGCATCATCTCACTTTTATGATGGTGTGGGGGAAGGGGGCCTGACAGCTGAGTGGACAGCGCTTCGGATTCGTAGTCCTGAGGTTCCGGGTTCGATCCCCGGTGGAGGCGGAAACAAATGGACAGAGTTCCTTTCACTCTGATGAATCTGTTCACCTAGCGGTAAATAGATACCTGGGAGTTTGACAGCTGCTACGGGCTGCTTCCTGGGGGGGAGGGGGATAACAAAAAGGAGGACTGGGCCGCGGGGACGCTAAGCCCCGAAATCATCTCAAGATAACCTTGGTAGTGAAGCTAGTGGTTGGCTGGCCAGGCTAGTTGTTAGCTTGTGAGGTTAGGGATTGGTTGGTTGGTTGGTAAGTTACGTGGTTAGCGAGTGAAAGAAGTGGTTAGGCAGGTTACGGGTGCGAGTGGTGAGTTAGCGAAGGTAGTGTTTCGTTAGTGACGCGAGTGATTGGCTCGTTAGTGGAGTTTGAACACACATGAACACGCCACACCACGAATGTTACCACCACCACTTCAAGAAGTTCCTGGTGTCCCTCGGCGCACGTCATTGATGTGGGATGAACATGCTTCACTCCACTCCCCCGTGAGTGATGGGGTGCGTGCTGGGGTGTAGTGCATGCTTTGAGTTCCTGGCACTCTCCCCTCCCCCGTCAGAGTGCCCCGGGCACCGAGCCGAGCTAAAACTGGCACCCCACGGGGGCGGCCGGGGGGACGAGTGCTTGATCCTGCTAGTAAACAATGGCAGGTAACACTGACAACATTGGTCAATATTTTGGTAACTCAATGCTTCCCCTCTTCCTCCCTCCCCCCCTCACCGCGCCTCCCTCGGCCCCTCCTTCCTCGCCCCCCCCCCCCCTCTTTCCTCACACCCCACCCCCCCTCTTTCCTCACACCCCACCCCCCCTCTTTCCTCACACCCCACCCCCCCCTCTTTCCTCACACCCCACCCCCCCTCTTTCCTCACACCCCCCCCTCTTTCCTCACACCCCCCCCTCTTTCCTCACACCCCCCCCTCTTTCCTCACACACCCCCCTTCTTTCCTCACACACCCCCCTTCTTCACCCCCCCTCCTTCCTCTCTATACGTGGTGGGGTGTTTATTGTCAGGCTGTGTTGCAGACTTAGGTTTAGGGTGACGTTTGTGGTGATGGCTGGTGGTGGGTGGTGGTGGTTGTGGTGGTGGTGGTTGGTGTAGTTGGGTACCTGGCATCAGGAATAGAATCATTGATCCAGACCACTGAGGACTGCTGCACTGCCACCTTGCTCCACGCGCCCCCACACACCCTCACCCACACCCGCACATGCACACACCCTCACCCGCACACTCACCCGCACATGCACACTCACGCATACGCACACACATTAACCAGTTGATTGGCAGTTGAGAGGCGAGACCAAAGAGCCAGAGCTCAGCCCTCACAAGCATAACTAGGTGAGTACACACAATAAATTGCTTCACCACCACACCATCAGGAGGCAAACAACAGTGAAGGAACAGGTAATGACACTGAGAATATGGGCGAACAGGTTTACTGAGAATGACAAGGTGGTGTGTGAGAGAGGAATTCAACAAGGGATTCAATGAGGTCTTCACAATAGAGCAAGAAGTTTCTGAACTAAGAGAGGGGTGGTTAAACCATTAAACCAGGCACCACTGGAGGAATTTGAGATTACCAGACGTGAGGTAAGGACGCATGTGCCAGAACTGGACGTTACAAAGACTTAGAATATCATTATGGATATTAACAGAAGGAGCAGAAGAACTATGCTTGCCACTCACTATATAATACATCACTGGTAACTGGAGAACTACCCAAAAGTTGAAAGAGAGCAAATGGAGATTGACAGTCGCGTCTAGCAGTCTGGTCGACCAGACCACCAACCTCCAGGTTGTGTTGTGTTTGTGGCATTTTCTGGCTTCGTATATATACTGTTCATCTCCCAGGTGATTGGTATGTCACGCGATACTGTAGGTCTTGTGATTGGCGGCTCGTGGTGCCCGGGAGTGTGTGTACCGTTGATAGACTTCCTAGCGTGACTGTGTAACTGTCCACACAGTCGCATGGCGCCGGCGTGACTGTGTAACTGTCCACACAGTCGCATGGCGCCGGCGTGACTGTGTAACTGTTCACACAGTCGCATGGCGCCGGCGTGACTGTGTAACTGTTCACACAGTCGCATGGCGCCGGCGTGACTGTGTAACAGTCCACACAGTCGCCTGGCGCCGGCGTGACTGTGTAACAGTCCACACAGTCGCCTGGCGCCGGCGTGACTGTGTAACAGTCCACACAGTCGCCTGGCGCCGGCGTGACTGTGTAACCGTCCACAGTCACCTGGCCCCCTGGGGTGTGCGGAAGCTCGGCTGCTCCACATTACCGCTGACAGGTTTCTTGGCTAGATATTGTGAAGGGTTTCACAGTGACAAGCTGTTGTAGGACTTCTCTATGATTTATTGTGTGTGCTTTGCTTTATTTGCTTAAATGGGAGATTGGGTGTTGTGATCTTAGAGTTGGTTAGTGTGTGTTGTTGGTGCTAGTTTGTGTGTGTTGTAAGAGGTGGGCCGTAGTTTGTGTGTGTGTTGTAAGAGGTGGGCCGTAGTTTGTGTGTGTGTTGTAAGAGGTGGGCCGTAGTTTGTTTGTTTATTTTGTTTTACTACTGACGTGGCCACCCATATGTGACTGACGTGGCCACCCATATGTGACTAACCAGCACATATACAATTCTTCTGTCCTCCAGTGACCGGGTTAGGGATCTGTTAAACATATAGTTAGGTGATTTATTGAACAATCAATCACAGAAGGTGATTGTAGTGCTTATAAAATTCTAATCTAACTTACGAACATAAATTCACAGAATTACGTCTGTCCTTCATAAACAGTGTTCAAGGTGTGTCTGTACATAGTTTCGTAGGTGACGTGTGTGCGCGCGCGCGCGTGAAAAAAATTAGTTAGTAGTAGTAGTAGTAGTAGTTAGTAACAGTTGATTGATTGCCAGTTGAGAGGCGGGACCAAAGAGCCGAAGCTCAACCAACGCAAACACAACTAGGTGAGTACAACTAGGTGATTACATCCATAGAATGCAGCCCGTATTATCAAACTCCCAGATACCTATTTACTGCTAGGTGAAGCCCGGCCCGAGGCCAGGCTTGACCTGTGAGAGCTTGTTCCAACAGACTGTTGCCTGGAGCGGCCCGCAGGCCCACAGTACGACGGCAGTCTGACGGCAGTCGTGAGCAGACAGAGTATACAACTTGTCCACACTACACGGTTGCCCCGTGTGTCACGATGCTAGAGTGAGGGCCTTCCTGGTTGGTTTCACGGAGATTGTTTCCTCCAAGGAGTGCCGGACCAACCGCACTGTGGTGGATATGTGGGCCTGCGGGCCGCTCTAAGCAACAGCCTGGTGGACCAAACTCTCAAGTCAAGCCTGGCCTCGGGCCGGGCTTGGGGAGTAGAAGAACTCTCCCAGAACCCCATCAAGCAGGTATGAGAGTGGCGGCGGCGGGGCGCTGGTGACGGCGGGGCAGCCAGCTACAGCCCTTCACCGCCCAGTTACCCCCCAACTATCGACCCCTAACCCACCGGACTTATGGCCTCAGCTTGACCGACTGACTCCATAGTGAGAGACTGATGGCTAACAAGAGCTTAAGTACATACGTGTATGCTGGGCCGTATGATCTCCACAGTCTCGCCAACTGATGGAGAAATTAGCTGGAATTACAAGAACGTGATGGGATCGAACCTGCCGTCTTGGACCACCAAGGCAATGGACTTATATACTGTGACTCGCAGAGTGCACTCCTGGCATTGAACGCACATAGTAGTGACACTCAGAAAATAGTCAGTGATATTCGAATGAATGTTTTAGCTGCTAAAGAAAACAGATTTGAAATTAAATTCCTATGGATACCATCACATGCTGGCATCTCAAGGCATGACACTGTTGATATGCTTGCATAGACAGCCTGCAGAAAAGCCGTGGTAGAAATTGATATGGGTGTTTCATTAGCAGTGACAAAGAGAATACTTAAACAAATATCTAATGAAGATCTCACAGACCTAACAAATTCACAAAGACCTGAAAGTTGTAGCATTAAATATTATGATAGATATCGTGAGGAGACATTCACATATGGGACTAATAGAACAAGAACCCGGCAATGTGATGTTATAGTGGCCAGAATACGCCTGGGATATAGACGTACCTGGCAGCTTTCTCAAAACCCAAATTTCGAGTACACAATGTGTCAACTTTGTGAAAGAGAAAACATGCATTCTCTTGAACATTATATTGTAGAATGTCCCATATTGACTGACTTTCGCCCTCCTGGGCTAAGGTATGCTGAACTGTGTAATTACTATATGAGTACTGGAACACTTGATATATTGGACTTGTACCCAAGATTAACCATGTAATGTATCAATTATATAATGTATTTACGTGATGTAACTATATAACCTGAGCTTGTAAAAGCACCTTCATCACCTTCAGTGATTAAGTGCTTAATTGCACACTAGTTTCTCTATCAGCTATCTCACCCTGTCAGAGTAAAAGAGACAAATGTATGTGAATGCATGTGTGTGTATATATGTATGTATACATGTATGTATATATGTATGTGTGTGTGTGTGTGTATGTGTATAAAGTACATATGGAAGCTGATCAGAATTACCTTTCACCTTTGTAAATGCACATTAATGACACTATGTAAAAGACACATCGAACACTTTATGTAGGGCATACGTAAATCTGTGTATCTATGTATTTACGTATGTAGGTTAGCTTAGCATTTTAAAAGCACCGAATCACCTTCTGTGGTCGATTGTTCAATAAACCCCTGAACTATATGTTTAACACTTCCCTAACCCTGTCCATGGAGGACAGAAGAAAATGTATATATCCTGGTTAGCATTGTAAATGTGTGGCCACGTTTGTGGTAGAAAATAATAATAATAATAATAATAATAATAATAATAATAATAATAATAATAATAATAATAATAATAGTAATAATAATAATAATAATAATAATAATAAAAACTCTTACCCAATCACTTGGGTTGCACGGTAGAGCGACGGTTTCGCTTCATGCAGGTCGGCGTTCAATCCCCGACCGTACACAAGTAGTTGGGCACCATTCCTTCCACCCCCCTCCACCCCCAGGCACATCACTATGGACTGAACCATGATGAGCTGCTGATTGTGGCTACTTGAATATGCATTGTCCTTGCTTGAGGCAAGTGCTCATGTTCGTCGCTGCACTTTGACTTAACGTGTAAGTGTGTAGGGTGGTAGTCGAGCGTGGCCATTGTCGCAGTAGTCGAGTAAGGTCTAAGACCTGAGGAAAATATGCACCCCTCTATAAAACACCTTTTATCGTATATTTGTAGTCTTGAAAACCACACAGGTACCGTGAGTAGGATGTTCAAGATGTGGGACTTGAACCAGTTAACTGGTCAGGAGGGTGGATCTTCAGCCAGTTAACTGGTCTTTTGTATTACAGTTAGAAACGTCCGGGTTCACTAGAGTAAAGACTGTTCTCTCCGCAGGTTGAGGGTTGTGGGGCTGCGAGGATGGGCGGTTCACCGCCCATGACGTGACGGGGCGCCTTGCGTGGGCGCCGCCCATGGCCATGGACAACGCCCACGGCACCCACGCCCCTCACGACATCTCCACGCCTACCTCCCGTCCTGAGAACGCCCGTGGGCGTGGCCATATACGTTCCCGAAGCAGAGACGCTTCGTCTGATTCACACCACCACGCCCGCGACGCCTCGCTAGGTGAGTACCGCCACGCCCACCACGTGAGTACCGCCACGCCCACCACGTGAGTACCGCCACGCCCACCACGCCCCACAAGGTGACTGTTGCAAGGTAAAAGATGTAAAATGTAGGTGTTAAAGTACACTTTAATTGTGTGCCGTTGAAGTAGAGAGTTTGTATTGTTTACAATGTTTGGGGCAGACAACGGCATTCTGCCGCTGTTGACAAGTCTCCCAGGAATACGTCAGTCTGAATGTGAGTGAGAAGCTTATATTTCCACCCGTCCTCTTAAAAATGTCACTTTTGGCTCGTATGCGCACTATGGCCAAATTTGGACGCAATTTGAAATTAAATCGACTCACAAAAGTGACGTACTGTTCAGTTTTCTGTTTGAGTCGTCCGGCCCTCCTCGGACAGCTTAGAAGAGGAACTTTCAATTAACGTTTTTCATAACGTTTTGAAACTTTGAGAATTTCCTGCCCTCCTAACCTATCAGAGAACCCTTAACTTACTGTTGTTGAAAAAAAAATCCCAAATTTATTTTCATTTTTTTTTTCATTTTCAAATTACGTCCATATTCGGCCATACGGGCAAACGGTCAAAAGCGACGTTCTTTTTAAGAGGACAGGTTGTATATTTAGCGTGAGTGGGGCAGTATGAGAACCTCTCACTGCCCCACTCACACTCATACTGAACCGCATGCCAAGAGAAACGCCGCCTGAGCGGGTAACTTTGCGACATCATGCGTGTAGATAATGGTTAGAGAACGTGTATTTTTAGTCGTTCAGAGAGTTGCAGGAACGCTCGAAATACAGGTGAACGACGTTCTAAAAGTTGAACGTTTTATTGCACTAAACGAGATAAATGTTATATCCAATATTTCCATTCAGATAAACCTGGGAAATGAAATCAAATGTAGTAAAGCTATCGGGGAACGGCCGCAATTCTACAGACAAGGGGGTTGATTTTAGTAAGATGGAGACAAAGAGACTTGCTAGAAATGTCTAAGGCCTTCCACCAACTGTATCAAATACACGCAGTATACGACGCGCCCCCGTCCAGACGCGGCCCCCGTCCAGACGCGGCCCCCGTCCAGACGCGGCCCCCGTCCAGACGCGGCCCCCGTCCAGACGCGGCCCCCGTCCAGACGCGGCCCCCGTCCAGACGCGGCCCCCGTCCAGACGCGGCCCCCGTCCAGACGCGGCCCCCGTCCAGACGCGGCCCCCGTCCAGACGCGGCCCCCGTCCAGACGCGGCCCCCGTCCAGACGCGGCCCCGTCCAGACGCGGCCCCCGTCCAGACGCGGCCCCCGTCCAGACGCGGCCCCCGTCCAGACGCGGCCCCCGTCCAGACGCGGCCCCCGTCCAGACGCGGCCCCCGTCCAGACGCGGCCCCCGTCCAGACGCGGCCCCCGTCCAGACGCTCCCCCGTCCAGACGCTCCCACCAGGACCACAGGTATTAACACCAAGGACAAAACCCTATACTTGCACAAATACGATAACATCGTGTAGGTATTTACCACCATACAGGCATCAAAACAGTTACAGGGCAACGGAAGTAATTATATAACTGGCCTTGCAAGTGAAGGAAAAGCTACAGCCTTAAACGACACTCACAAGTGACGGGTTTGACAGTGAGGTGTGTGGGTGCCTCAAGTCAATGTTTCTTCAGTTGTGACAGGAGACAGAGACCAAGGTGGTGGTTGACCTGTACATCCAGGGCACTAATCTCCACTGAGAACCTAAATTATTGGG
The DNA here is from genome assembly GCF_040958095.1 of Procambarus clarkii. Lineage (NCBI taxonomy): Eukaryota > Metazoa > Arthropoda > Malacostraca > Decapoda > Cambaridae > Procambarus > Procambarus clarkii. The sequence goes on along the minus strand of NC_091183.1, from coordinate 42,543,753 downwards.
ATCTTCTCAAAACTCTCGAAATATACTCTGTAGAAAGGAGATGAGAGAGGTATCACATAATGTATACATGGAAGATACTCGAAGGCCAGGGGCCAGATTCACGAAGCAGTTACGCAAGCACTTACGAACCTGTACATCTTTTCTCAATCTTTAGCAGCTTTGTTTACAATGATTAAACAGTTAATGAACTGCGAAGCACCAGGAGGCTGTTTATAACAATAAAAACAGTTGATTGGGAAGTTTTCGTGCTTGTAAACTGTTTAATAAATGTAACCAAAGCCGTGAAAGATTGAGGAAAGATGTATACGTTCGTAAGTGCTTGCGTAACTGCTTCGTGAATCTGACCCCAGACCCCTATCAGAGGTCAAGGCTACTTGACCTTTGTTAGGGCCAAGGCTACTTGACCTCTGGTGTGACCTCTGCAAGGCAGAGATCACTGCCAACCAGGTCAAAGAATTTGGGTTTTCAATCATGCAAGAAATTATATTTTCAGTACTTTTCTAAATTTAATAAATGAAAAGAAATTGAGGAAAAAATCCTTACCAAAAATAAACTTTCATTTAAAAATTCATGAAAAAATCCTCATCAAATTAAGGCTTTCCTAATGTAAAGGGAACTTAAAAATAAATACAAATATATTTCAAGTGAATACTATCATAGGACAATATGTTCCTAGACAGTATTGACCCCTTCCCCTTGGCCTCCCCCTTCCCCTCCCCCCTTCCCCTCCCCCTTCCCCTCCCCCTTCCCCTCCCCCTTCCCCTCCCCCTTCCCCTCCCCCTTCCCCTCCCCCTTCCCCTCCCCCTTCCCCTCCCCCTTCCCCTCCCCCCCTTCCCCTTGGCCTCCCCCTTCCCCTCTCCCTATAGAGTACTTCGTTACCTTTTCATTCGAACATTCACTCTTGTCCACTCACACTCTACTGCAGTCGCCGCGTGTCGTATGAACCTGTATGAAACTTCACACCGCACGTGGTATGAGCCTGTACGAAGTCTCTCTTGTCTGTAAACAACTTTAACACTAGTCTTCAAAGTTCTAGTATTCTCGCAAAGTTGAAAGTTCTCGCTTTATCAGAAATAATGAGCCAATGAATCTGTGATTCAAATTAAGTAAAGTAAGTAACGTGAAGTAAAGTAAGGCATTACTGGACTCCTTTGTGAGGTGATTTTGCCTCCTTGGCTAAAGAGAAGAAAAACTTGTAGTGCGTTTCTCGTGTAGCGGAGGACCTAGTCAGAGTGATGGATAAGTGCTTGAGCACTTACAATCGCTGAGTGTTCGAGCGATTGCCTGCGCCGGAGCGGCGGTGGCTACGAACTAGCCAGTAGAAGTGAAGCATTCCCGCAGGCGTCCGTCCGTCTGATGGGCGGTCGCGAGATGGGCTCATGCCAGGGTCTCACTCCTGTCACGCTGACGGCATAACGGTTGAGATATCTGATCGCCTACGCTCTACCTTTGATCAAATTGTCACAGCTACAGCCATACAAGATGACTTCTTGGCTACCCTCACGTACTTTGTTTCTGGTATTCTTCGCCCTAATGAATCCAATTATCATACAAGAGTCATTATGCAGTAATAGAAATCAGGACAACCAGAGCTGTCACTGGACACCCAACATGTGACTTATCCAGCAATTGATTGATTTAGTTTGTGCACTCTGAAGGTCTACACTATGGCAGAGAAGTCAGGTGTGAACAACCAACCCCAAACACTGTGTTAACTTGTATACCTGGAGTGGGCTCTGAGAGGCCTATCATTCCCGAAGCCCTGTTTGGAGCCAGCTTTGACGTGTGATAACTTGGTTCAACAGGCAGTTGCTTGGAGCGGCCCGCATGTGGTTGATTTATCATTGTCGGGTGTTTGAAGAGGTAGTAATATGTTGATGACAATATTGGTAGTTTTTCATAAATTAATGTCAAGTAATGCGTAATAACCGACAACAATAAGGTTGTCAGAGTTATTCTTTCTCTGCTCCCACTCTCTCTTGTTATGATGTGTTGTGCGAATGTTATTTCAGGAGAGACTAACCTATTTGGTTGTGCCCCCCATGGTACAGGAGGCACCGCGCGTCGTGTCGGTGGTGGTGGTGGTGGTGGGGGGGAAGAGCCAGGCACTAACTCCCGGGGGTCCTCACCTGCCCGCCCGCACGCCCACTCAGCCACGCCAGCTCACTCAACGCCGCCCACGCTACTCAGGCACGCACATAACCTGTAAGTACTCATCACTGTTCACATAAATGTCGGATTTTGTCAATGGTTTTATTACATAATATTGGTACTGATATTTTGATTCAGACTATTCATTACGTTATCACTAAGCAATGCTTCATTGTCTGCTGTGCTGGTTCCTCCAACAACAGGACAAAAAGGTTTGATAGTGAAACACGGGTAAGCCTCTCCGTAGACTTAATCCGCATACACACCGTTTAACTACGGGACAGAAGCGCTTCACCTGCTGCCTACTCTTTTGTTTATTTTATTTAGTTTTTGATATAAATAGAAAATGAGTATTAGCTAATCTAAAAAATTTAATGTAAAGAGTTACGTGACGCTCCAAGCATCATAGGATTACTAATCAATAACAGACCACTAATATCTTTATTTTGGCTCTGCTGTATGCAAGTGTCAATCTCAGTTCGCATTTTATGTATTGGGAGATTGAGTACTGTCAATTGGCATGTTGAGTACTTTCTGCGAGACGCATTCTACCACTGCGCGTACAGGAACGTTGACAGGAGGAATGTTGCTGGTGAAGGTGACGGGTAGGTTGTGTGTGTGTGGCGGGGGCATGTGTGGGGGAGGAGCGTGGTGTAGATTAGTGGTGGCTGCTTCACAACGGGTCTCTCACACGACAGGTCATGCAGAAGTCAAGCACGCCCACGCTGAGAAACCGGCGCACTCACCCGGCTCTCGTCCGCCAATTTTCCTTACCTCAGGTGCTCAGGTGAGGCCGTCCTCCGCCATGTTTGAGGCCATACGCACTCGCACTGATTTCCCAGGTGTGTTGCGCCTGTCTGCCAGTCAGAGCGCTGGTCAGAGTGGGTCATCCGCGTCTCCGCTCCAAACTACCCTAGTAACCGTTTCATCAGTAAATGATCATTACCGTATGAATTATTAATCGAAACATCTGATATAATGGTTAGATGTTTCGTTTGTATAACCACAAGTCAAAATAGTTTACCGGTGGAGGGTGTAGTGTTGGCAGCTGGGACGCCGTTTGACACAGTTTGACAGTTTTGTGACTGGTAAACAAAGATTAGCACAGCTGCTTGAGGAAAAGTTTTCGCTGTCGGCCCTTTTCACCGCTGCTCTTGCTTCCTCTACTGCTATAAATTCTCTCTACACAGCCTGAGCAGTAATGTTGTTGAGGCTCAGCGGCCCATAGACGAGCTGAGCGGTACCGCGGGCTGCACCACACCACCACCTTGGGTCCACCGATCTTCCTGTACTGCCGTGGCTCACCTCCATACGCCGAGTTTGCTTTCCCTCTCCGCACTTGCACCTTCCATACTTGCCTCAACCCACTACACTTTGAGATAAGGTTCAACATGTTACTGCTGCTGCTAGTTCATACATGGCCATTTAGTTCTGCGATGGTTGCTAACGCTACAGTATTGTTGATAAAGTCAAATGCTGCCTTGGGCTTGTTTCCCACGTTGTGTGTGAATTATTAGTGATGTTGTCACAATTATATTTTCTAAAAGAAGTTATATAGTAATTGTCAGATGACTGAGAGCATCACGAGCTCAAATATCGTTTGTGATAATCGCCGGCAGCATTCAGTAGCGTGTGGTGACTGGTCACAAAAGTGTTGAGTCTCCCCTACGTAAGCTCAGTCGCTCACGTTTTCTGTCCTACGATTTGGTGTTCTATTTTCTCTTTTCAAGAAAATTAAGGGGGGTCTCTTGTATTTAGTGTTCAAATATTTTTGCTTTTTCTCTCCCCGGCACCCCATGGAATTTGACATGGTCAATACCAAAGCATTAACTAATTTTCTTTAATATTGCATTTAAGCTCCACTTCCTTACGTTTCAGAATGTACTTACCTAATTGTGCTTGCGGGGGTTGAGCTCTGGCTCTTGGGTCCCGCCTCTCAACTGTCACTCAACTAACATACAGGTTCTAATGTATGTATGCGTGTGTTATTGTGTGTGTTTGGCTACGTTTGCATGCATGTGTGCTCGCGCGTATGTCCGCAATACTGTTTTTCTGCCTGCAGGGCCGAGCTGTTAGCTCTTGGACCCTGTCTTTCAAACAATTGGCTGTCTAATGTACTGACTCCCAGCCCAAAATTCTCTATCATATCTACTACATATGTTTATTTTTAACGCAGACATCACCCAGGAAGCAGCCTGTAGCAGCTGTTTAATTTCCAGGTACCTATTTACTGCTAGGTGAAAAGGAGCATCAGGGTGAAATCAATTCTGCCCATTTGTTTCTGCCTGTGAGAAATCGAACCCGGGCCCTTAGGACTACGCCCCCCGAGCGCTTTCTACTCAGCCTGTAATACATGCGTGTGCGTGCTTGTCTGCCTCTGTGTGTGTGTGTGTGTGTGTGTGTGTGTGTGTGTGTGTGTGTGTGTGTGTGTGTGTGTGTGTGTGTGTGTCAGTGTCAGTGTCAGTGTCAGTGATAGCAGGCGTCGTGGTGGCCATCACCGCCCTTCACCGGAAAGTTTTCAGACTCAATAACGGTGACTAATACGCTCCGTTGTTCGGCTCGATAAACAGGAGCCGCAGACATCAGTAACAACGGCGGAGGTAGTAAACGGGGCCAACAGGTGCTCACTGTCCAACCAATTGGGCTGGAAGTTCTCGCTTTTGCTGGTCGGCGTTCAATCCTCGACCGTCCACAAGTGGTAGGACAGAGCCACCGATGTCTATTTATCTAGATCTAGGCAATTACCCAGGCCAGCGTGGCGTGGAAGCTTGTGTCTTCAACCCGTCCTCTCATGTTGTTACGTCATAAAAATGGTGTACAAGATTGCCTGGGACTAACCTAATGGTGGACCTAACCGGTGGATCCACGAATAGAAAACTTTGAGGTTTGTGAGCCGCTAAGATTCGATTAGATAATATTATAGATTCGATTAGATTAGATTCGCTAAGATTAAATATACTACGTCATATTTTGGACAGGTTGGTCAGTGAATACAGCACCGCTAGTTACAGTCACCGAGGGCAATGTGCATCACGTTAAACATTTATTGTAACTCTTAAATCGAGGTAGTAATGTGTGAATCACTTTTAATAAGGTAGTAATAAGGAATCACTTTTCCTTAACTAATCAAAAGATCTCATGATTGTTGTCCAGTTGTATTGTGTCCAAGTGTGTGTGGTGTGTCGGTTCGGAATGTTGCAACGTGCTCCATATCTGTAAGGGTTTTTAACTTTTGGGGCCAGATTCACGAAAGCACTTACGCAAGCACTTACGAACGTGTACATCTTTCCTCAATCTTTGACGGCTTTGGTTACATTTATTAAACAGTTTACAAGCATGAAAACTTCCCATTCAACTGTTGTTATTCTTATAAACAGCCTCCTGGTGCTTCGGAACTCATTAACTGTTTAAAAATTGGAAACAAAGCCGCCAAAGATTGAGAAAAGATGTACAGGTTCGTAAGTGCTTTTGTGAATCTTGGCCCTGGTTTTGTTAATATATATTAGAGCATCTCACAAGTCAAGCCCTGGCCTCGGGCCGGGCTTGGAGTAGAACAACTCCCAGAACCCCATCAAGCAGGTGTGATCACTTGCCCCGGCGTTCTTGACGTGGCTCCGGCGGGGTGTTCCTCCACCACCACCTCTTCCGGTGTTCACTTGGCTTGTCATATTAAGTCTTGACCATCTTGGCAAGGATTGTACAACGTTTTCATGAGATGTGTGATAGTGTCTTATGCAGGGGGGGGGGCGGGTAGTTTTGCTGTGTAGTAGTTTTTCATGAAATGTTTTTTTTTCATGATGTAGTAGTTTTTGCCATGTAGTGTGTAATAGCTTTTCAGTATTGTACAGTAGCTTTTCATGTAGTGCACATTTCCATGTAGTGCACATTTTCATGTAGTGCACATTTCCATGTAGTGCACATTTTCATGTAGTGCACATTTTCATGTAGTGCACATTTTCATGTAGTGCACATTTCCATGTAGTGCACATTTTCATGTAGTGCACATTTCCATGTAGTGCACATTTCCATGTAGTATGCAGTAGTGTTTCATGTGTAGTGGTTTTTATACACGTAGTGTGAAAGATGGTTACAAGACCTTGGTGGTGGACTGCCACATAATCGTGTTGTTAGTGGAGTGTTGTGGCCAGCCCCCCCCCCTCCCCTCCCCCCCTCCCCCAACACTGCTGGAGTCTCTCACTCGGGGGGGAGGGACGCCTGTCCTGCCAGGGGGACCACTACTTGACGGTGAAGGGCACTGTACGTCCACGACGCCGAGGCCAGTCGAATGTGGCCTGTATGGGTCCTTTACTGTCTGTAAGATAGGATGCATAGTTCTTGGCTTTTATCCTCTAGGCAGGAGCCGAGTTGTCTTGTTGCGCCATAGAGCATGGTTCCCTCCGGTTTGACTGTTCCTGTTGGGGACATGATACGATATTTCTGTGCCAATAAGGCTCTGGTAATCTCGTTTATACGCAACATACAGTTAGGAAAAGGCCTATTGAGTCACTCGAGGCAGCAGCTACTTAAATCCTCCCAAACTCACTCGTATACATCTAACCTGCGCTTGTCAAAATCCAACGATATGACGTCTATTATATTACCCGGTAATTTTGTTCCATAAATCAACAACCCGGTTTCCAAACCAGTATTTACCCAGGTTTTGGTTGAATCAGAACTTCTCAAGTTTATATCCATTGTTTGGTGTTGTATTTTGTGCCGATATACTTAGTATGTCGTTAACATCCCTCCCCGTCTGGTGTCCCCTTGTGTCCGTGCACGTACTTGAGACACGTGACCCGTGACCCAGACAAGGACAGGTCCACCCCGTGTCCCAGACAAGGACAGGTCCACCCCGTGTCCCAGACAAGGACAGGTCCACCCCGTGTCCCAGACAAGGACAGGTCCACCCCGTGTCCCAGACAAGGACAGGTCCACCCCGTGTCCCAGACAAGGACAGGTCCACCCCGTGCCCCAGACAAGGACAGGTCCACCCCGTGCCTCAGACAAGGACAGGTCCACCCCGTGCCCCAGACAAGGGACAGGTCCACCCCGTGCCCCAGACAAGGGACAGGTCCACCCCGTGCCCCAGACAAGGACAGGTCCACCCCGTGCCCCAGACAAGGACAGGTCCACCCCGTGCCCCAGACAAGGACAGGTCCACCCCGTGCCCCAGACAAGGACAGGTCCACCCCGTGCCCCAGACAAGGACAGGTCCACCCCGTGCCCCAGACAGGGGGAAGGGGGTAAACCATCTCCCACCCATCGCCGCCCACGCGGTCATATCTCTCTTTGTTGTCATCTTGATCATTAAGATTGTTGGTGCGTGCTGGTTGCAGTCTGACGCAAGAAACAGTTTTGCAGAATATGAACAAAACTGCAGCTAGGGACAGTGCAAGTTTGATCTTGATCAATATGAAACTATTGACACTTTCTGGAGCGTAGGCACGAGAGGTTCATAATGTCTAGTGCCTGCGCACGAGACATTATCAAGACCAATATTGACCCCCAGGGGTGTATCTGGGGGCCGGTATTGACCCTGAGGGTGTATCTGGGGGCCGGTATTGACCCTGAGGGTGTATCTGGGGGCCGGTATTGACCCTGAGGGTGTATCTGGGAGCCGGTATTGACCCTGAGGGTGTATCTGGGGGCCGGTATTGACCCTGAGGGTGTATCTGGGAGCCGGTATTGACCCTGAGGGTGTATCTGGGGGCCGGTATTGACCCTGAGGGTGTATCTGGGGGCCGGTATTGACCCTGAGGGTGTATCTGGGGGCCGGTATTGACCCTGAGGGTGTATCTGGGGGCCGGTATTGACCCTAAGGGTGTATCTGGGGGCCGGTATTGACCCTGAGGGTGTATCTGGGGGCCGGTATTGACCCTGAGGGTGTATCTGGGGGCCGGTATTGACCCTGAGGGTGTATCTGGGAGCCGGTATTGACCCTGAGGGTGTATCTGGGGGCCGGTATTGACCCTGAGGGTGTATCTGGGAGCCGGTATTGACCCTGAGGGTGTATCTGGGGGCCGGTATTGACCCTGAGGGTGTATCTGGGGGCCGGTATTGACCCTGAGGGTGTATCTGGGGGCCGGTATTGACCCTGAGGGTGTATCTGGGGGCCGGTATTGACCCTAAGGGTGTATCTGGGGGCCGGTATTGACCCTAAGGGTGTATCTGGGGGCCGGTATTGACCCTGAGGGTGTATCTGGGGGCCGGTATTGACCCTGAGGGCGTATCTGGGGGCCGGTATTGACCCTGAGGGTGTATCTGGGGGACGGTATTGACCCTGAGGGTGTATCTGGGGGACGGTATTGACCCTGAGGGTGTATCTGGGGGACGGTATTGACCCTGAGGGTGTATCTGGGGGCCGGTATTGACCCTGAGGGCGTATCTGGGGGGCTAATATTGACCCTAACGGCGTATCTGGGGGCCAGTATTGACCCCCAGGGGTGTATCTGGGGCCAGTATGACCCTGAGGGTGTATCTGGGGCCAGTATGACCCTGAGGGTGTATCTGGGGGGGCTAATATTGACCCTGAGGGCGTATCTGGGGCCAGTATGACCCTGAGAGTGTATCTGGGGGGCTAATATTGACCCTGACGGCGTATCTGGGGGCCAATATTGACCCTGAGGGTGTATCTGGGGGGGGGCTAATATTGACCCTGACGGTGTATCTGGGGGCCAATATTGCCACTGAGGGCGTATCTGGGGGCCAATATTGCCCCTGAGGGTGTATCTGGGGGGTCCAATATTGCCACTGAGGGCGTATCTGGGGCCCAATATTGACTCTGATGGCGTATCTGGGGCCCAATATTGCCCCTGAGGGTGTATCTGGGGCCCAATATTGCCCCTGAGGGCGTATCTGGGGGCCAATATTGACCCTGAGGGCGGGCGGGTCTGGGGCTCGTCTGACAGGTCGCCGCCTTCGTCGATTACGGTAATGGATTCTCAAGTTATTTATGGTCTCCTTCGCTAGTCGATTTTTACACCCGAGAACCTCGCCTCCTCCCAAGTGTTCTCCCAAGCCTACACCTCCACCTGCCACAAGGTATTCGAGCCAGTGTATATGGTTCGTATAATACTCCTGTATGAAATACACGAGTATTTTATACAGTAGCAGCTTCAGGCTGTGGGGCCCTGAAGCTGTGGGGCCCTGAAGCTGTGTGTTGGGGTAAAGGAGGGGGGAAGGGGTCACGGTCACACGCACACAGGTTCAAACGTACGTGTGTGTGTGTGTGTGTGTGTGTGTGTGTGTGTGTGTGTGTGTGTGTGTGTGTGTGTGTGTGTGTGTGTGTGTGTGTGTGGGGGTGTGTGTGTACTCACCTAATTGTACTCACCTAATTGTGCTTGCGGGGGTTGAGCTCTGGCTCTTTGGTCCCGCCTCTCAACCGTCAATCAACCGTGTGTGTGTGTGTGTGTGGGTGGGTGGGTGGGGGACGAACAGTACCAGGGGGGGGTAGAAACCTACACTACCATGGCGAATATATTTCAATGAGATTGTATGCCACTCAATTTAATCATGCATCTGATGTTGGAATTAATTAGTGCCACAACAGTGAGGAGTATTAAGTTGAAGTGGGTGTGTGTGGGTGTGTGTGGAGTATTTTGGGAAGTGTGTGTGGGCGTGGATATTTTGGGAAGTGTGTGTGTGTGTGTGGGCGTGGAGTATTTTGGGAAGTGTGTGTGTGTGTGGGCGTGGAGTATTTTGGGAAGTGTGTGTGTGTGTGGGCGTGGATATTTTGGGAAGTGTGTGTGTGTGGGCGTGGATATTTTGGAAAGTGTGTGTGTGTGGGCGTGGATATTTTGGGAAGTGTGTGTGTGTGGGCGTGGATATTTTGGAAAGTGTGTGTGTGGGCGTGGAGTATATTTGGTGACAAACTTTCAGGCTTGGTGCACCTTTGGGAATATCACATAGACCAGGAGTAATTTTGGAGACGAACAAGAAAAACTTAAGATGTAATTACAGGATGGACACAATTGAAGAATATATATTTCGTCCACGAAGAAACTCCTTTCGAGAGTGAGTAATTTGCGTTAGATGAGAGGTGAGAGAGAACTGGAACTGAGAGCAAGGGGGTAGGAAAATGTAATTGTGAATTAGGAACTGAGAGCAAGGGGGTAGGAAAATGTTATTGTGAATTAGATAATTGTGAATGAGTTTCTATATGTAATGGAGAGTCATTAAGTGAGCGAGTTTTGCAAGATCAATGTCGCAGCTGTTGAACAGCCTCACCGGGCGAATAATTTAGAGGGTAGCGAGAGGAAGGGGAAGCGTACGAGAATGTGGAGGAGACGCGGGTGTAACATACAGTATAACTACCTGAGGGTGTGGGTAGGTAGGTGGGTGGGGGAGAGATGGGGTGACGGAGCAGCAGCAGGGAAGGGGAGGAAGCAGTAAGCGGGCAGCGTTGGTGAGAGCCGCACGCTCCGCCAGCGCCCACAGCCCCACACACGCTTTATCCCGCGCGCGCCTCATAACTCGGTTACCTCTCCACACCTGTCAAGGTGATACACTCACGCTCCCCACGGCCATAATGTCCCGGCTCTACCTAGCCGCCACACCACTCAAACACAGCCCATCTGACCCTTTTCCGCCCTGCAGAGAAACCTTTATATATACAAGATGGTGACATTTTCCCCATTCTTGGAGAGAGGGTTAAGAACACAACCTCTCCAGTATTCTTTACACGACAGCCGTCTCTGCTTTTGGAGTGTCCTAGAGTATTATCCAAGATGTTCCAGATGATGTTCTAGTAGTTCACCGTGCCCTTACGACGCTGACATCATTCTTCTTAACGAACAATAGGTCTTCAAATTATAATTCCTATTATACTAGACACTTAGAGGGTACCTGAGGAGTGCCCATCTTGAAGGTGGCCGGCTGGATGGACGAGGCGGGACAGTGGTCGTGTATAGTGTATAGTGCTGTGTTGACGAGGCCGCCGCCCCTTAACGTCAAGTGAAGCAATATAGTGTAATTTGTGTCCACCAACACAGCACACTATACAAAGAAAGAAAATGTAAATATGTAAAAATATGCATCTCAGAAAAGGAAATTGTTAAATTGTTAAAATTGATTGTTGCATTAGTTACAAAATGAACGAAAAAATATAAATATATATATGTATTTATATAAAATATAATCACAGCAAGTTTAGGTGAAATTTTGAAATTTTAGTAGAAGGTAAAATAACATTATTCAATAATGATTGAATAATGTAATTTCGTTACGAAATAAGTGATTACCAAGGCAGATGGTAAGTGTACACGAGAGGTGGTGGTGGTGGCAGCTGGAGTACACAGAATGTGGTTGGGCTTTGTCGGGTGTGTGTGTGTGTGTGTGTGTGTACGTGTACGTGTGTGTGTGTGTGTGTGTGTGTGTGTGTGTACGTGTGTGTGTGTGTGTGTGTGTACGTGTACGTGTACGTGTGTAGGGGAGGGGAGTTTAGGAGAAGAAAAAAGTGCTGTTGTATGAGCGGGAACGATTTTTTTTCACCCAATCACTAATTGGCACCCTCCTGACCTACTTTTGCCGGCACTGTAAAACTAGATTTCTTTTTAGAGTTGTTTCAGAGGCGATATGACGAGGGGTCGTGGTGCCTTTGTCCCGTTGAATAAAGTCGAGCACTCTTACACCAGTGTCTTCAACTGTGCTTGGACACCATCCTGGAAGCATGTGGGGCCAGATTTGGATCCTTGCATACGATCCTAGTAACCAGGGAATTAAGAGGGGGAGAGAGCCTAGAGAGAATTAAGAGCTAGAGAGAGAGATAGAGAGATAGAAAGATAGATAGATAGATATAGATAGATATAGATAGATATAGATAGAGATATATATAGATAGATCCTCGTGAGGGTACTAGTCAAGTACCTGCAGTACATGCTAGGTCAACCAGGGTACTCTTGAGACTTGACTGAGAAATTAGACAAAGTTATTAATTACAGCCACATGTAAATATTTCTAGGTAACCAATTTTCCTCTGTGAAACTTTCCCCCCATCTGAAAAAAATCTCTCTACTATCAGGGAAAGTTATGAGGTGTGTAAATAGGATGTAGGTGGTGGGGAGGAATAGGGACAGGTTGTGTAGTGGGAGGCAGGGAGTATTATTTTTTTCACAATAGGTGATACAGGAGAAGTCGGCTTTTGCTAGCAGGCTTAGAGCTTTCCCTTGTTGTTGTTGTTTAAGATTCGCTACTTGGAACAAAATGTTCCAAGTAGCACGGGCTATGGCGAGCCCGTAAACACTTTCCCTTACCCACAGCTCATCTTAAGCCTTTTCCTTACTAGTTATCCCTGGAACACGACCCACCAAATAGTTCTTAACATCACGTAGAGAACTTTTATGTAGTTTTATCCACTCTTGAGTAATTGAGTCGTATCTTCCTGCAAATGACCATAAGACAAGTGGTGTTCATTTCGGATTTCGTCACACATTGTATTCACACGGTCACTACTTTCTTGCTACATCATACATTATACATATCATTGTAACGTTGAGAACTTGAAGACAGTTATCCCTAATCTTGAGTTGTTGGGTCAGGTATTTTGGTGGTGTTGGTGCTGCTCTTGTTAATGGCTACACCTGACTGCGGTGATACACAATCACAGCTTTAACGTAATATATGGTATTAACAACGACTGTTCTCACACAAATAGAGAATAGTTAGAGTTCCTTCCTCGTTTTAACCATTCTGATAAAAATTAAAATAACCCCAGGATGATGTACACTAGTTACCAGGATGATGTACACTAGTTACCAGAGTGGGTGGCACTAGTTACCAGGGTGGGACGTAATAGCATTGGGGTTTGAGTGGCGTCGAGGACGAACTGGTTGAGGACTTGAGACGTGTGAGAGCGGACCCTGAGACACACACACACACACACACACACACACACACACACACACACACACACACACACACACACACTGATCCTCCAGCAGCCAGGCCGGTGTCTTCACACTGGTGTGTACAACGTCCATCATTGTCACGGTTGCGATTGTTAAGTTAACTTCGAGATAACCTCAAGACGGGAGTGCCAGGGTCAGGTGGGACTACGGGTGCCCTTGGCAGGTGGCTGCTGGTAACGACTCTCCCGATCCTGGCCGTGTGTGTGTGTGTGTGTGTGTGTGTGTGTGTGTGTGTGTGTGTGTGTGTGTGAGAACTCTGCGAGCAGTAACTGGCTTGTCCTCTCCAACATTACAGTATTGATTGTTTAGCATAAGACCTGCAGGTGGGAGGTTCCAGGAGCTTTTCAGTTACTCTATCCACTCTCGTGTTCTTCAGGACATCTTCATTGTGTATCCAAAGATTGTCAGTACAGGTTATTAATGACATGACGTTGCATGAGGCTGGGTGGTGGTGGTGACACTCCCTGGAGGTGGGTGGTTGATCTATGTATTATTCAGTAACCATCCAGGGGGCCAGATTCACGAAGCAGCTACGCAAGCACTTACGAACCTGTACATCTTTTCTCAATCTTTGGCGGCTTTGTTTACAATTATTAAACAGTTAATGAGCTCCGAAGCACCAGGAGGCTGTTTATAACAATAACAACAGTTGATTGGGAAGTTTTCACGCTTATAAACTGTTTAATAAATGTAACCAAAGCTGTCAAAGATTGATCAAAGATGTACACGTTCGTAAGTACTTGTGTAACTGGTTGATACCTGGTTACCTGATTGATGGGGTTCTGAACTGCTTCGTGAATCTGGCCCCTGTTACGCAATTACTTACGAACGTGAACTTCGTTGCTCAATCTTCGGCGGCTTTGTCTACATGTATTAAACAATCAACGAGCATCGAAAATTTCCATTCATATGTTGTTGTAAACAGCCTCTTGGTGCTTCGGAGCTCATTAGCCGTTTAATATATGTAAACAAAGGCGTCAGAGAATGAGTAAAGATGTACAGGTTCGTAAGTACTTGCGTAACTGCGTGATGAATCCGGACCCAGTTTTCCATTGCGCGAGCGACAATGATTTCACTCGCGTCCTTTGGATTATGTTTGGATTTGTCTCGCGTCCGTGTGTTGGTAAACCTCTCACGGTCTTCAAGACCGTGGTTGATCATACCTGATCAACCGTACCTGGTTGATCATACCTGATCAACCGTACCTGGTTGATCATACCTGATCATACCTGGTCAACCGTACCTGGTTGATCATACCTGGTCAACCGTACCTGGTTGATCATACCTGATCAACCGTACCTGGTTGATCATACCTGATCAACCGTACCTGGTTGATCATACCTGATCAACCGTACCTGGTTGATCATACCTGATCAACCGTACCTGGTTGATCATACCTGATCAACCGTACCTGGCTGATCATACCTGATCAACCGTACCTGGCTGATCATACCTGATCAACCGTACCTGGTTGATTATACCTGATCAACCGTACCTGGTTGATCAGGTATCCTTGGAGGTGTTTATCAACTTTTTTTCTTGAAGACCGTGAGAGGTGGGCCAGGAGTACACACAACAAACAACGCATTCACACGATTGACACGTGATGACAATAGCATGTGACCATCTTTAGTACAAATGCAGCAGAATGTGTTGAAACATGTATTACGGGCTCACCATAGCCCGTGCTACATGGACACTTCGTTCTGTGTAGCTAAATCTAACACAACAACAACAGTTGAACATGTATATATTACAAAATACCTGGCTGATGGGCCCTTTATGGTTGATGGGCCGTTTGTGGTTGATGGGCCGTCATGATTAGCAGAAAGTTTGGAAGTTGATCAAATTATATTGTATGTTGGGTCTTTGGTGGGAATTAAGGGTGTGGGTGGTTGCAGGAGGAGACACTTTAACTAGCATCAATATATAAGATGGCTGGTGTGGGCGAGGTCACCGGAGGATACTTCACAATAGTCCCCTGGAGATTGATTCCTTACAGTGTCAGTCTTTAAATTCGCTGTTAAAGCCGCGTGGGCCTTTATTACCCCTCTGTGCGTGTTCTTAATCAACAAAAGTATATATATATATATATATATATATATATATATATATATATATATATATATATATATATATATATATATATATATATATATAATATTGACTTTTTGGATTCCTAGACGAAGGCTCCGAGCACACCCGTGTGCTCGCTAAGTTGTATCACTTCTCATGTTTTCAGATTCAGCTACTGAGAACAAAATGTTGCAAGTAGCACGGGCTATGGCGAGCCCGTGGTGGACTTGCCTGGCACAGAAGCGGTGCTATAGCCCATTGAGAGGAGGATGTTTTACATGTAGCCACTCGGAACGAAATGTCCATGTAGCACGGGCTATAGTAAGCCCGTAATTGAATTTGGTTATTCGCAATAACCTTGTTACTGTGCTATTTGGGTCAAGCCACTAATCAGTATTGCGACCTATAAATTAGAAGGCCAGGTCGGGTACAGGGCAGCCGGGACAGTGATACACAGGATTAACGCTGTATATTTAGCGAATACTTGTTTCACCAATATTTTTCAATGGGTTTGTTCTTTACACATACCGCCCTGCTTTACGCTCTCGCGGGGAGCTGTTTCAGTGTGCACATTTAAAGCCATTTTCAGATTTTCATATTGATTATAGTGTCCTAGGCGTGCCACAACTGCCCTGGAATGGCTTGCAGAGTCGGAGGTAATGCACAGTAATACTCTGATAGTGACGTTGTTATGAAGGCATGCTGGTTGGCCCGTGGTGGGCAGGTAATATTGGTATCCAGCCAGACTCCTCATCCGTCTCGCAGAGTTATGTCAGTTAAAAACTGCCTGGAGATTATACTGGATAAGGCTCACGTGTGGCCGTATTTTAGAAGCTGCACTGACGCCAGCCCCGGCAGTCCCTTCAGGCTAGCCTCAACAGTCCCTTCAGGCCAGCCCCGATAGTCCCTTCAGGCCCCGGCAGTCCCATCAGGCCAGCTCCGGCAGTCTCTTCAGGCCAGCCCCAACAGTTCCTTCAGGCCAGCCCCGACAGTTCACCTTTTAGATCCTGGCTTTTTTTTTTTTTTGAGCGTCGGGAATCCATTGAAATCAGAGCCAAACGTGAGCCATTTCGTTATGATTCTCCAGTTAGGATTTAATGTTTGGCCGTGACGTAACGCAGACAAGCGGCACAAGATATGGAATGTTAATGTGAGGGAGCATGGCGTAATGTTGAGTGTTTGTGTGAAGCACTGAGCGGCGCGCTCTCTGCTGGAGCTCTGCTGGAGCTCTGCTGAGGCTCTGCTGGTGCTCTGCTGGTGCTCTGCTGGAGCTCTGCTGAGGCTCTGCTGGTGCTCTGCTGGAGTGCTCTCGACTAGGAACGAGGGAGTGATCTCGGGAAGAAAAACTACATAATTAAATGTCCAGTCATTACACCCTTGAGACCTCCCGGTAGGTAAGGAGAGCTTTGTAATTACTTTATCCTCGCTCGTGTTCTTGAAGATATCCTCATAATGCACCCGAAGTCGACCAGTGCCATGCTACTGATGGTATATGCCTCTATGCGGCTGACCGTCCTGCAAGATGGAGGGGGAGGTGGTGGTATCACATGGTGCTCTTGACACTAGGTAACCCTTCGTGTAGTCTTGAGTAGCTGCATAAATGCAAATTTTATCTTTAATACGAAAAAAGGCGACGCAAGGCGGGTAAGACTGGCAGAGGCAGAGTAAGACTAAGGGGCAGTTACCAGTTCATCTAGTTGTTCATCTAGTTGTGTTTGCGGGGGTTGAGCTTTGCTCTTTCGGCCCGCCTCTCAACTGTCAATCAACTGTTTACTAACTACTTCCCTCCCCCCCACCACACGCGCGCACACACCCCAGGAAGCAGCCCGTGACAGCTGACTAACTCCCAGGTACCTATTTACTGCTAGGTAACAGGGGCATTCAGGGTGAAAGAAACTTTGCCCATTTGTTTCTGCCTCGTGCGGGAATCGAACCCGCGCCACAGAATTACGAATCCTGCGCGCTATCCACCAGGCTACGAGGCCCCGTAGTGGGGGTCAGTGATTGATGGTGTCACAATAGTGAATTGAGGAAGATGGAGACACGTCTCCATCTTCCTCAATTCCAGTCGCGATTTTGCCTTGTCCTTGGGGTGGGGTATGGTCCTGTGTCTGGAGGCTTCTGGAATACCCAGCGTGTGTTGACTCACTGAGCCACCAGCCCCTGGAACACACACACACACACACACAGGCCCCCACTCTTGTGTTGCGCGCTGGTGGCTTCCAGTGTTCGTGTTACCCGAGTCTTTGATATAGTGTTTCTTATAGTTTTCAAACATGATTTTTTCTTGGCAAATCTCCTTGATTTTCTGTTCTCATCTTGGGCGTATAACTCTTCTTGTATTACCAGTGTGTATAGTGTGTTTGGCCATCATGCGGCCGTCGCCCGCACAATACTGAAGGCGCATATTACATCATGATGGCCAAAGGAAACACACTATACATACTAGTAATACAAAGAGTTATACGCCCAAGATGAGAACAGAAAAATCAAGGCGATATATGTTTTTCAATTATGTTTTTAGATCATTTATAGTGTGAGTACCACCTCTGGTAGAATGGGACCCTTAGCCTCGGAGGAAATCACACATAATGCATTAGAAGGAATGTTTAGGTTCCCCCGATGCAGTTTTTGTGTGCTTTTCTCCTACCATCCCTCCCTTTTGTGTTTTGTTGTGCTTTATTAGATATTTAGAGGTTATGGATCTCTTGGAGCTCCTCCGCCTCCGGACAGGAACCGAGGACGCAGAAGGCGTTTCCTCTCTGGATCGCCACACTGAGGCGCTGAAACAAAAAACTGGCAGCTCTTGGGTCTCGGGTTCCAGGCTCATTGACATCACTAAATTCCTTGAGAAATTCCCAGGCACTCCTACCCCAGGGGCCATGCGTCTCAGACGCTATAAGGAACAAAGGTGTATTGACCTTCCAGTCGCCTGTACTTGATTGATTTTTGTTGTTTCCCTGTGGTTGGCCGCCGTTGGGCGCCTGACAGCTGGGTGGACAGCGCTTCGGATTCGTAGTTCTGAGGTTCCGGGTTCGATCCCCGGTGGAGGCGGTTACAAATGGGCAAAATGTTTCTTTCACCCTGATGCCCCTGTTACCTAGCAGTAAATAGGTACCTGGGAGTTAGACAGCTGCTACGGGCTGCTTCCTGGGGGATGTGTAACAAAAAGGAGGCCTGGTCGAGGACCGGGCCGCAGGAACGCTAAGCCCCAAAATCATCTCAAGATAACCTCAAGACGATAACCCACCTGCTTGTAGATGTGTAGATATGATAGAGCTCAGTAGGCTCAGGAACCTTCTCCACCAGTTGGTTGACGGTTGAGAGGCGGAACCAAAGAGCCGAAGCTCAACCCCCGCGAGCACACACTCAGGTGGAAGGAGGAGTGTGTGTGTGTGTGTGTGTGTGTGTGTGTGTGTGTGTGTGTGTGTTTACTAGTTGTGTTTTTGCGGGGGTTGAGCTTTGCTCTTTCGGCCCGCCTCTCAACTGTCAATCAACTGTTTACTAACTACTTTTTTTTTTTTTTTTTTTTTTCCACACACCACACACACCCCAGGAAGCAGCCCGTGACAGCTGACTAACTCCCAGGTACCTATTTACTGCTAGGTAACAGGGGCACTTAGGGTGAAAGAAACTTTGCCCATTTGTTTCTGCCTCGTGCGGGAATCGAACCCGCGCCACAGAATTACGAATCCTGCGCGCTATCCACCAGGCTACGAGGCCCCCAGGTGTGTGTGTGTGTGTGTGTGTGTGAAGGATGTTCACGTAATTGTTAACGGAAATTATATAATTTACGTTTAGTGTGTGTGAGTGCACGCGCGCACGCACGCACACAGTGACGATGCTTTAAACCCTCGTGAAATTGTATATCAGTGGTGGTGTGCTATTTCCACCCTGCCCGTAGTACCGCGTGGACCCTCCCCTTTATCTTGAAGTGCGCCACCCCCCGCCACCCCTCACCCCTCCATGGGTGGGGGATGGGGGGTGGATATGGAGGTGATGGGGAGCCTGGCTCCTGGAGTTAAAGTTGTACTGGTGTTGGCGTGTACTGGTGCCTCTGTGGGTGGTGGGGGCGGGCAGCTGGACGTTGTGGGTGGTGGGGGCGGGCAGCTGGACGTTGTGGGTGGTGGGGGCGGGCAGCTGGACGTTGTGGGTGGTGGGGGCGGGCAGCTGGACGTTGTGGGTGGTGGGGGCGGGCAGCTGGACGTTGTGGGTGGTGGGGGCGGGCAGCTGGACGTTGTGGGTGGTGGGGGCGGGCAGCTGGACGTTGTGGGTGGTGGGGGCGGGCAGCTGGACGTTGTGGGTGGTGGGGGCGGGCAGCTGGACGTTGTGGGTGGTGGGGGCGGGCAGCTGGACGTTGTGGGTGGTGGGGGCGGGCAGGTGCACGTTGTGGGTGGTGGGGGCGGGTGTTGAACAGTTGCCCACATTAGGTAGAGTAGGACACTCGTGGAATACCACATTATAACAGCGTCTAATGATTGTTTAGGTGTACAGTAATCGCTCTCAAACATGGGTATGGCTTCCCGTCCCCCCCTCCCTCTCTCTCCCTCCCTCTCTCCCCCTTTAAGGGTTCATTCACTCTGTTGTTTTCGTCCCTTAGGTCTTATCAAGGCGGTCGTCCCAGATAATTGTTAAACATAAATACTTTTATCAGAACCTCTTGGTTTGTCTTGTTCTGTGGTTAGTGTTTGGGAACAGTGAAACACGGTTCGATGAGGCTGTAATTATGAAGCCTATCGTTCATTTTTTTCAGTAATAATTTGCTATATAAGAAAAAAGGGAGTACCCAGAGATGCCCGAGTCTCTCGTCTCCCCTCTCTTCATCTTTACCTATCTCTATCTACCTATCTCAAAGTCTTGCGGATATTTTGAATTTCCTTTCTCCTCTCTTCCTATATCCAGTTTTTGTCTCGCTTTGGTACCAACTCCACGTTAATCACTCGCCATATTTCACACGCGTGTCTGCGAGGTACTCCATGACAATGGCCTAGATGTGTTTATAATTGCTAATATTTCTTATAGTATTTAACTTGGGCTTTCCCCTCATACTAGCTTATGTCCGTCCCGTACTATTTCCCTGGCAAATTTGAGTGAGCCTAGCGCCAAGCGTCTGGCATTTAACTTAAGAGAAACGTACAATCAGACAAAATCTCTCAGTTATAGGTGTGTGTGTATATATATATATATATATATATATATATATATATATATATATATATATATATATATATATATATATATATATATATATATATATAATGCATGCGAACAAGCCTGAACGGTCTCCAGGACTATATGCAACTGAAAACTCACACCCCAGAAGTGACTCGAACCCATACTGCCAGGAGCACTCTGCATCTGGCGTACCGGACACTTTAACCACTCGACCAACACGACTGGACAAAAGAGGATGGTAGCCGAGGCAAATTCCCATCCCCCAGCCGGCACTCTATTGGTCGAGTGGTTAAGGTGTCCTGTACGCCAGATGCAGAGTGCTCCTGGCAGTATGGGTTCGAGTCACTTCTTCTGGCAAAGTACTGGAGCAAGCACAGTACCCTGGGGGACTGAGCTCTTCACGGTTGATGGGCTGGATTTTATTTTGTTGACTATGGAAGTGAAGGGAAGGGAAGACTAAGGGAGCCGGTCGGCCGAGCGGACAGCACGCTGGACTTGTGATCCTGTCGTCCAGGGTTCGATCCCGGGCGCCGGCGAGAAACAATGGGCATAGTTTCTTTCACCCTATGCCCCTGTTACCTAGCAGTAAAATAGGTACCTGGGTGTTAGTCGGCTGTCACGGGCTGCTTCCTGGGGGTGGAGACCTGGTTGAGGACCGGGTCGCGGGGACACTAAAGCCCCGAAATCATCTCAAGATAACCTCTCAAGAAGGTGGTCCTGGAAACAACGCAAGAGGGTCGTGATTGATTAGTGGTCATTAGGCAGGATGGAAGGTCGTCCGCAGTCGTGTCTGTGATAATGAGGACAGTGTCGTGACTCATATTTCACCGCCGACACGTCCGGCTCCTGCTGATGGCCCCGGGTGGTAGTGCCAGTGCCACCTGGTGACCCTGCCACTGGTGACACTGGTAATGGTGCCACGTGGTGACCCTGCCACTGGTGACACTGGTAATGGTGCCACGTGGTGACCCTGCCACTGGTGACACTGGTAATGGTGCCACGTGGTGACCCTGCCACCTGGTGACACTGGTAATGGTGCCACGTGGTGACCCTGCCACCTGGAGACACTGGTAATGGTGCCACGTGGTGACCCTGCCACCTGGTGACACTGGTAATGGTGCCACGTGGTGACCCTGCCACTGGTGACCCTGCCACCTGGTGGCACTGGTAATGGTGCCACGTGGTGACCCTGCCACTGGTGACACTGGTAATGGTGCCACGTGGTGACCCTGCCACTGGTGACCCCTGCCACCTGGTGACACTGGTAATGGTGCCACGTGGTGACCCTGCCACTGGTGGCCCTGCCACTGGTGACCCTGCCACTGGTAATGGTGCCACTGGTGCCAGCTGATTGTGGTGCAAATGACCATTTTTCCAACTGATTGTTAAATTGAGTTATTTCAATAGATAATGATGCGATATTTATAGTCATTGAAGATAACGTATCATTTAGCATATATATACAGATAAACACTAATGGTGAGTACGGAAGTGAACTTATAATTGGGTTTTATAATCAGTACCGCGATTTAACTTGTGTTTATTTAATAGTTTTGATATTCTAAATACAGGAAGGGATCGTACACATATTAAGGTAATGTTTAGTTTGATTCATTTAAGTGTGTTTACAAGAGACTTGAAGTTAGTGAAGCATGTCTTGAGCCACTGATAAGTACTTAAAGTGTTTAACAAGTACATAAGTATTTAATCAGACTTTGGAGAGAATAAATACGACTAGACCCATAGCTGATTTGTTAAAATTTAACGTGGTCAACTTGACAAGGATGATGGGGTGCATACCTTCAGTTGGTCCCCGAGGATCTGTGTTCCCGTGGCCCGGTCTCTGATCAACCAGGCTGTTGGACGCCGCCACACGCATTCTGAGTTGGGAATCAAAGCCCGATTGGGGTTGTCAGTTTTCTCCCAGTTTAAGGGTTCTCTGAGAGGAGAGTATATTGTGTGCTGAGTATTTGTTTGTTGTCACCGCTGAATGTTCCACCTCCCTGATCAACCAGGCTGTGACTCATACGTCAGGCTGCGAGCAGCCACGTCTAACAGCCTGGTTGATCAGTCCAGCAACCAGGAGGCCTGGTCGACGACCGGGCCGCGGGAACGCTAAGCCCCGGAAGCACTTAAGGTAACCTCCCTTAACATAGGGCCCGATACAGGAGGAGGATTTGACGTTGTGCTTTGGAGAGGACAATTAATGTTTTGACGCTCAGTCGATTTTGCTGATTGTCTCTTGCTCTCCCTGTGTCTGTAACACCCTGGACCTCCCCCCCCTTAGAGTTCACACCCAGGGAAGCCTTCTCCAAGAGGTCAGCCCAGATGACCTCCAGTTTATCTTGTTTATTGATTAAAAATTCCTGGGTTAGTCTTAGTCAGCAGAGTTTCAAGTATGTAATATTTCATGCAAGGAAATTAGACTCCAGATTCTTATGTGTAAACATCCCTGGATCTCCCCCTTTTGGCCAGGTCAGAGGTCAGTCACACACGTAATTAATAACTCCTCTCTTGAAGAGTGTATGGTGAATGTCAAACAAGCTTATTGAAATATTTCTTGAGTGTTTGTACACTTTTGGTGGGTAGCAACAGCAGATCTCCCCCTCCCCCCTGTGGGGGGTTGTATATAGAGGGCCTGTAGGAACATAGGAAGGGCAGAGTGCGGTACACCGGGATCGAAAGCGGGGCTGTGAAGAACATCTCAGCCAGGGAGAGAGATAGCTTAAGGTAATGTGTGTGATCTCTGAGTTTTTGTTCCATGTCCAAATTTCTTAACTTTTTGCCAGTGTTAGTGTAGCATTTATAAGTAGTGATTGACATAATTTTGGTCTCGATAAACTCGTTAAATTTCCCGTCTGTGTCAATTGTTGAATCCTCTTAGCCTTTTGGATATAGTGGCTTACAACCGTTTTCATAATTAATGACAGTCATAGAAAGTACTCTCCTAGTCAAGCAATGTTTCTTGCCTCGTTGCTTGATATAGTTTCAATGGTCAAAGGCAGATGGTGGCAGCGTATTTAATCCTTGTGTTAGCATTTCCTTATTGGCAGTGTACCTTTGGTTCCGGTGTAACCATCATATGTCAGCTCATAACAGTGTTATCAAGTGCAACCGATGAGGAAGTGTTACTCAGGATAAGTAGTGTTCCATTATAGTGGTGTTCCATTATAGTGGCGGTGTATTTTAGGGTGGTGTTACATGTCTCCTGGAGTGTATACCATTCTTGCAGCTTTAACTCAGCTGCTTGTGTTTACACACACACACACACACACACACACACACACACACACACACACACACACACACACACACACACACACACACACACACACACACACACACACACACGCGCGCGCGCGCATACGCACACACACCTGATATTTGAGCCTTTTTCTGCATTTGTTCCACAAATATTTTCCGAGTCCATTTTCTGTGGCATTTACACAACGGTGCCATAACTCTCCCCCCTCGTATTTATCCTAGTGCTTTCTCTTCTCCCTGTGTGTGTGTGTGTGTGTGTGTGTGTGTGTGTGTGTGTGTGTGTGTGTGTGTGGGTGTTTGTGTGTCATTAAACTGACCCTAATATTCGTTATTGGGCAGTATTCCTGTGATCCAGTGATAAAAATAGCCGTTTTTGCTAAAAAAAAAAAAAAATTGTGGGATTGGGGATAATGGAGAGGAATGGAGGGAACATCTAAAAATGTCACAGGTAATATTAGCTTTATCACCAGTAAAGATAAAAAAAAAAATCGTTCCAGCCAAGATCCTCCCACAACCACTCTTTAAGTCACAACTACATCCACAACTCTCAATCTCTACTACCACTATCACCTCAACCACTATTATCACCACCACCACCACCTTAACTACTAGTATCACCACCACTTAAACTCTCACTATCACCACTACCACAACTTCTTTCCCCTCTACCACATTTAATTTGAGCGAGAACTTTCAAAGACGACACAACAGGAATGCGAAACGAACCAGAGAAAGGTAAGTCGTCAGTCGGGGTCAGTCAATGGAATGCCCCGATAGGGAAGGCCTGGAGGCCACCTCCATCCCCCCTATCCCAAGAGCCTGATGCGACAAAAACCATTCAACGACGAGAGATAATCACCCCCTTCAACAAGGATAGTAGTCGGGGCGGCATAACGATCTTGACCTCACTGACCCCATACTCTGCAAACACAAACTCTGTCTCTATTTTCTGCTTGTTACAACTTGTAATAAAGTTCACACACAGATATCACACTAACGTGATGCATCAAATGAACACATCCACAAGGGGTTTGTGCCTCGGAGAGGCTACGGGATCCAGTAGGTTCAGTAGAACTTCGGTTTCAACCCTTTTACCCTGTCGTAGCTCAGTCGATTAAGGCAGTGTCTGGGATGCTCCCGGACTCAGGTTCGAATCCTCGTCACGGCCCTTCTGGATTTGTAATAAAGTTGTTACAGTTTGGCTTAACGTACATTAACATTAACATACATTAACGTGTTTAAGACGGATTAGAACGTTGTCACAACTTGATATATTGGTTGTTATAACTGGTTAGGAGGTGTTAAAACTTGTTGGAACGTTGTAGCAACGTCGTAGATTCGTTGTGTGTTTGGCGGGGGATAGTCACTACTAGGCCAAGTAGTGTTAGGTAAGTCCCCCCCCCCCCAATCACCTGCACCATTTTCTCCACCACCTTCCACTCTCTTTTTGTAGGTCCAACTATCAAAATTTATGCTCATTGAGTTTAAGGTTGTCTTTTGGGGCTATAAGAATAATCATAATGTTTGTTTTATGGGCTGTGGTGGGCATAGAAAACGGGGGGCCGCCTTGCTTGATCTCACTCCGTATGGGTTCTCTTTGTTCCTAAATGGTTCTGTGAAAATTGAAGTTTAAAGTTTTTGGGTCTGAAGAGAAAAGAGGACATGAATGGCTGGGTGAGTTTCTTGCAGAGTTACAAGTTGTCATTATGCAACTTGTCGTTTGTTGCTCGTGCTCCCCGCAAGGTCGGTGGTTCTCCTTCGTCTTCCTCAACATCTTCGTTGCCTGTATTTTTTTTTCTTAGACAGTTTTGTTGGTTAAGTTTGTACGTCAGGGCAGGGTGGAGGAGGAGGACGACGCTGCTTATATTGCCGGACACGCATTCGAAGGATACATTGGAGGACACGCCCTCGAAGGATACATTGGCGGACACACCCTCGAAGGATACATTGGAGGACACGCCCTCAAGGACACATTGGAGGACACGGCCTCGAAGGATACATTGGAGGACTCGGTCTCGAAGGATACATTGGAGGACACGCCCTCGAAGCATACATTGGCGGATACGCCCTCGAAGGATACATTGGAGGACACGCCCTCGAAGGATACATTGGAGGACACGCCCTCGAAGGATACATTGGAGGACACGCCCTCGAAGGATACACTGACGGAAAGCAAGAGAAAACAGGGATATAGACAGGAAGGAGAAGAGGGAAAGTGAGACGACGGGTAAAGACTTGTGGACATGAGACAGTGTTGATCTGACGACACTGACGAACAAGACGTCTCAGGCGGTGACGATAAAAAGGACAGAGTGGGGAAGGAAGGGGTGCACACGGGAGAGGGGAATGATTGATGAGAAGTACCAAAGGAGAAACGGTTAATAGTGGGGGGGGGGGACATGATAGATCAAGCCCCGCTGAAGGGGGGGGGTAGGGAATGATTCATTATACAGTGAACGCGGAGAAGAGAATGGAAGCATATATAAGGGGAAGGGACACGCAAGAGACAAAGGGGACACAGATGGTTGAGGGGAAAAAGATACGAGGGGCGCCATGGAAGAGGAAAGATCATAAGGGATAGGAAAGAGGGGAGGGGTCTGAGGGGACAGGAAAGAGGGGAGGGGTCTGAGGGAAGAGGGGAGGGGTCTGAGGGGACAGGAAAGAGGGGAGGGGTCTGAGGGAAGAGAGGAGGGGTCTGAGGGGACAGGAAAGAGGGGAAGGGGTCTGAGGGGACACGGGTGAGGACAGGAGAGCAGTGTTGGCTTACATAAACATCAACAGTAATTCCCCTCTCATCAGCTCATCACCCGCCATCATGAGAGCCATTACGCTAACGGCTGCCTGGCTTGTGTGTCCTGCTGGGTGTGCTTTTGTGCGTGGCTACCTTGAGGCTACCTTGAGGTGCTTCCGGGGCTTAGTGTCCCCGCGGCCCGGTCGTCGACCAGGCCTCCTGGTTGCTGGACTGATCAACCAGGCTGTTAGACGCGGCTGCTCGCAGCCTGACGTATGAGTCACAGCCTGGTTGATCAGGTATCCTTTGGAGGTGCTTATCCAGTTCTCTCTTGAACACTGTGAGGGGTTTGCCAGTTATGCCCCTTATGTGT
The DNA here is from genome assembly GCF_040958095.1 of Procambarus clarkii. Classification (NCBI taxonomy): domain Eukaryota; kingdom Metazoa; phylum Arthropoda; class Malacostraca; order Decapoda; family Cambaridae; genus Procambarus; species Procambarus clarkii. Next base: position 42,517,079 of record NC_091183.1, on the reverse strand, counting down.
AGTGGAAGCGTGTTGCAACAGTCTCGGGCCTCTGATGTTGATAGAGTTCTCTCTCAGAGTACCTGTTGCACCTCTGCTTTTCAACGGGGGTATTCTGCACATCCTGCCATGTCTTCTGGTCTCATGTGGTGTTATTTCTGTGTGCAGGTTTGGGACCAGCCCCTCAATTATTTTCCACGTGTAAATTATTATGTATCTCTCCCGCCTGCGCTCAAGGGAGTACAGATTTAGGCTCTTTAGTCGGTCCCAGTAATTTAGATGTTTTACTGAGTGGATTCTAGCAGTAAAGGATCTCTGCACGCTCTCTAGGTCAGCAATTTCTCCAGCTTTGAAAGGGGCTGTCATTGTGCAGCAGTACTCCACTCTAGATAGCACAAGCGTTTTGAAAAGTATCATCATCGGTATAGCATCTCTAGTGTGAAAAGTTCTTGTTATCCAACCTGTCATTTTTCTTGCAGTTGTGACGGCTACTTTATTGTGTTCTTTAAAGGTAAGGTCTTCCGACATGAGTACACCCAGGTCCTTTACATTGCCTTTTCGTTCTATGTTATGATTTGCCTGCGTTTTGTACGTGGTTCCTGTTTTTATGTTTTCAATTTTTCCGTAGCGCATGAGCTGAAACTTATCCTCGTTGAATACCATATTAGTTTCTGTAGCCCATAGAAAGACCTGATCAACATCTGATTGGAGGTTTGCCGTGTCCTCTATGTTGCCAACTCTCATGAAAATCCTAGTGTCATCTGCAAAGGATGATACAGTGCTATAGGTTGTGTTCTGGTCTATGTCCGATATGAGGATGAGAAAAAGTACTGCAGCAAGCACAGTACCCTGGGGGACTGAGCTCTTCACGGTTGATGGGCTGGATTTTATTTTGTTGACTATTACACATTGGGTTCTGTCAGTCAGGAAATTGTAGATCCATCTGCCTATTTTCCCGGTAATTCCTTTTGAACGCATTTTATGTGCAATAACACCATGGTCACATTTATCAAAAGCTTTTGCGAAATCTGTGTAAATTACATCAGCGTTTTGTTTGTCTTCCATAGCATCTAATGCCATATCATAGTGGTCCAGCAACTGCGACAGGCAAGAGCGCCCTGTTCTGAAACCATGTTGTCCGGGGTTATGGAGATGCTGTGATTCCATGTATTTTGTGATCTTACTTCTTAGCACTCTCTCAAAAATTTTTATGATGTGCGATGTTAGTGCTATCGGTCTGTAATTTTTTGCCTCTGCCTTATTTCCTCCTTTATGGAGTGGTGCTATCTCTGCTGTTTTTAGTATGTCAGGGATAACGCCAGTATCTAGGCTTTGTCTCCACAGAATGTGAAGGGCCTGCGATAGTGGTTTTTTACAGTTCTTGATGAATATGGAGTTCCAAGAATCCGGGCCTGGTGCAGAGTGCATAGGCATACTGTTTATGGCTTCTTCAAAATCTAGTGGGGATAGGGCGACGTCTGATATGTGATTTGATGTTGGTATCATATCCATGAAAAATTCATTTGGGTTATCAATCTTTAGTGCATTTAATGGCTCACTGAAAACAGAGTCGTACTGCTTCCTCAGTAACTCGCTCATTTCTTTGTTGTCATCTGTGAAAGTTCCATCTCCCTTTCGCAGGGGCCCGATACTAGATGTGGTTTTTGATCTTGATTTTGCATAGGAGAAAACATATTTCGGATTTCTCTCTATTTCACTGATGGCCTTTTGCTCTCTTTGCCTCTCCTGGGTTTTGTATGATTCTTGTAGCTTGAGTTCAATTGTTTCTATTTCTCTACCTAACCTTCTTCGCCGTTCTTGAGATAGGGTGCGACTCTCAAGTTGTTCCGCGATTCGTTTTCTTCGCCTTTATAAGGAACGACGTTCCCGTTCCAATCTGCATCTCTTTCTCTTTTTTCTTAGGGGTATGCGGTTTGAACATATTTCTAGTGCTACTGAGCTTATTTTTTCCAGGCACTGGTTCAGGTTTGCATTTCCTAGCTGTTCTTCCCAGTTTATTTCTGTGAAGTCCTGGTTTATTTGCTCCCAGTTTATCCGTTTATTATTGAAGTTGAATTTGCTGAATTTGTGGCGGCCTGATCACTGAGGCTGTTAGTGGTGGCTGGTCGCACGCCAACGTAAACAATGGTTAGTGTGTTTGTGAGGTCGTCGTGTTTAGTTGGTGCATCCTCTTGTGTTGAGAAGCAATGTGTTCATTGTGTAAATAAGCGTAAACAAGTGTAAACGTGGGGGGATGGTTCACGGTAGTTGTTCGTAGAGTGGCAGGTGGCTACGGTGTGGGTGTTGGGGGGGGGTGTATGGCGGGCACTGTACACAGCCTGGGTGTGGGTGTAGGTGGGGTGTAGCAGGCACTGTACACAGCCTGGGTGTGGGTGTAGGTGGGGTGTAGCAGGCACTGTACACAGCCTGGGTGTGGGTGTAGGTGGGGTGTAGCAGGCACTGTACACAGCCTGGGTGTGGGTGTAGGTGGGGTGTAGCAGGCACTGTACACAGCCTGGGTGTGGGTGTAGGTGGGGTGTAGCAGGCACTGTACACACCCTGGGTGTGGGTGTAGGGGGTGTAGCAGGCACTGTACACACCCTGGGTGTGGGTGTAGGGGGTGTAGCAGGCACTGTACACACCCTGGGTGTGGGTGTAGGTGGGGTGTAGCAGGCACTGTACACACCCTGGGTGTGGGTGTAGGGGGTGTAGCAGGCACTGTACACACCCTGGGTGTGGGTGTAGGGGGTGTAGCAGGCACTGTACACACCCTGGGTGTGGGTGTAGGGGGTGTAGCAGGCACTGTACACACCCTGGGTGTGGGTGTAGGGGGTGTAGCAGGCACTGTACACACCCTGGGTGTGGGTGTAGGGGGTGTAGCAGGCACTGTACACACCCTGGGTGTGGGTGTAGGTGGGGTGTAGCAGGCACTGTACACACCCTGGGTGTGGGTGTAGGTGGGGTGTAGCAGGCACTGTACACACCCTGGGTGTGGGTGTAGGTGGGGTGTAGCAGGCACTGTACACACCCTGGGTGTGGGTGTAGGGGGTGTAGCAGGCACTGTACACACCCTGGGTGTGGGTGTAGGGGGTGTAGCAGGCACTGTACACACCCTGGGTGTGGGTGTAGGGGGTGTAGCAGGCACTGTACACACCCTGGGTGTGGGTGTAGGGGGTGTAGCAGGCACTGTACACACCCTGGGTGTGGGTGTAGGTGGGGTGTAGCAGGCACTGTACACACCCTGGGTGTGGGTGTAGGTGGGGTGTAGCAGGCACTGTACACACCCTGGGTGTGGGTGTAGGTGGGGTGTAGCAGGCACTGTACACACCCTGGGTGTGGGTGTAGGGGGTGTAGCAGGCACTGTACACACCCTGGGTGTGGGTGTAGGTGGGGTGTAGCAGGCACTGTACACACCCTGGGTGTGGGTGTAGGTGGGGTGTAGCAGGCACTATACACACCCTGGGTGTGGGTGTAGGTGGGGTGTAGCAGGCACTGTACACACCCTGGGTGTGGGTGTAGGTGGGGTGTAGCAGGCACTATACACACCCTGGGTGTGGGTGTAGGTGGGGTGTAGCAGGCACTGTACACACCCTGGGTGTGGGTGTAGGTGGGGTGTAGCAGGCACTGTACACACCCTGGGTGTGGGTGTAGGTGGGGTGTAGCAGGCACTATACACACCCTGGGTGTGGGTGTAGGGGGTGTAGCAGGTGCTGGCCAAACATTGAGTGTAGTTCAAGAAGCCCATTTTGTGACCCTGTGTAAAGAAGTATAAACAGGTGTTAACTCTCCGGCCGACCTGTACACCTGCTCCTTGTGAAGGTGGAAATACTACTCCAGAAATACTTCACCAGAAATACTTCACCAGAAATACTACTCCAGAAATACTTCACCAGAAATACTTCACCAGAAATACTTCACCAGAAATACTACTCCAGAAATACTTCACCAGAAATACTTCACCAGAAATACTTCACCAGAAATACTTCACCAGAAATACTTCACCAGAAATACTTCACCAGAAATACTACTCCAGAAATACTTCACCAGAAATACTACTCCAGAAATACTTCACCAGAAATACTTCACCAGAAATACTTCACCAGAAATACTTCACCAGAAATACTTCACCAGAAATACTTCACCAGAAATACTTCACCAGAAATACTTCACCAGAAATACTTCACCAGAAATACTTCACCAGAAATACTACTCCAGAAATACTACTCCAGAAATACTTCACCAGAAATACTTCACCAGAAATACTTCACCAGAAATACTTCACCAGAAATACTACTCCAGAAATACTACTCCAGAAATACTTCACCAGAAATACTTCACCAGAAATACTTCACCAGAAATACTACTCCAGAAATACTACTCCAGAAATACTACTCCAGAAATACTACTCCAGAAATACTTCACCAGAAATACTTCACCAGAAATACTACTCCAGAAATACTTCACCAGAAATACTACTCCAGAAATACTACTCCAGAAATACTTCACCAGAAATACTTCACCAGAAATACTTCACCAGAAATACTACTCCAGAAATACTTCACCAGAAATACTACTCCAGAAATACTTCACCAGAAATACTTCACCAGAAATACTTCACCAGAAATACTACTCCAGAAATACTTCACCAGAAATACTACTCCAGAAATACTTCACCAGAAATACTTCACCAGAAATACTTCACCAG
>NC_091183.1:42412395-42507395 GCF_040958095.1 Procambarus clarkii | reverse complement strand
GTTTGTATTGGAGAGGAAAACTGAAGTTGGATTGAATGAACACTTCGAGATCTGCCCGCCTCGTTTGTCCTGGGCAAGTGGTTGTCCTGGGCAAGTGGTTGTCCCGGCAAGTGGTTGTTCACACACTTTGTGAACTTGTTAACGTTACTGTCTTTGCTGCCCGTGTTCGTGTGTGTGTCCCACTAATGCGAGGGTCACTACTCGCTGTTCACTGTATTTGAAGATGCTTCGCTTCCCATACTGACATTAACATTTGTACAAGACCATGAAGGTAAGTTTTGGTTTTAAATTGTAACTTGACGTTTGGGCCAGGAAGAGTTGGTCCAGTAGGGGGCCAGATTCACGAAGCAGTTACGCAAGCACTTACGAACCTGTACATCTTTTCTCAATCTTTGGCGGCTTTGTTTACAATTATTAAACAGTTTGAGAGCTCGGAAGCACCAGGAGGCTGTTTATAGCAAACAAAAGTTGATTGGGAAGTTTTCATGCTTGTAAACTGTTTAATAAATGTAACTAAAGCCGTCAAAAATTGTGGAAAGATGTACACGTTCGTAAGTACTTGCGTAACCGCTTCGTGAATCTGGCTTCTGTACTTGGGGCAGTAGCTAAGACCCCCCAAGCTCCGGCTACGGTGTCTCAACACATACGGCTTCCTCCTCTTCCTCCTGCCTCCGGCGCCTCCTCGGCCTCCTCCGCCTCTTCTTCCTCCGCCTCTTCTTCCTCCGCCTCTTCTTCCTCCGCCTCTTCTTCCTCCGCCTCTTCTTCCTCCGCCTCTTCTTCCTCCGCCTCTTCTTCCTCCGCCTCTTCTTCCTCCGCCTCTTCTTCCTCCGCCTCTTCTTCCTCCGCCTCTTCTTCCTCCGCCTCTTCTTCCTCCGCCTCTTCTTCCTCCGCCTCTTCTTCCTCCGCCTCTTCTTCTTCCTCCTCCTCCTCCTCCTCCTCCTCCTCCTCCTCCTCCATTAATCATTCCCCGCCATTATTATGGTGTTGTCGTCGTGAAGAGTCCGGCTGGCGGGGGGGGGGGGGGGGGGGGGGAGAGAGCCTGGTAATGACTCTACTTATGTTTCCCCTCCTTTATGTTCCATTTTCTTCCCTCCGGTATTGGGGTCCTTCGCCTGGTGCTGGGGAAGGGTAGGGGCTTGGTTGGTTTGTCATCCATCATCCTAGTAAAGACCTTCCCTACCCTCCTACTCGTATCTCTCCCCCCCTCTCCCCCCTCCCTCTCCCCCTCCCTCTCCCCCCTCCCTCTCCCCCCTCCCTCTCCCCCCTCCCTCTCCCCCCTCCCTCTCCCCCCTCCCTCTCCCCCCTCCCTCTCCCCCCTCCCTCTCCCTCCTCCCTTTCCCCCCTCCCTTTCCCCCCTCCCTCTCCCCCCCTCTCCCCCCTCCCTCTCCCCCCTCCCTCTCCCCCCTCCCTCTCCCCACCTCCCTCTCCCCACCTCTCCCCCCTCCCTCTCCCCCCTCTCCCCACCTCTCCCCCCTCCCTCTCCCCCCCTCTCCCCCCCTCTCCCTGGTTTTGCTGCGCACAGGAATTTTTCATTTAATCGTTTTTCTATTTTTTTTTTTTTATTTCGCCTCCCCACCAACCACTTGGGCTGGACGGTAGAGCGACGGTCTCGCTTCGTCCGCGTTCAATCCCCGATCGTCCACAAGTGGTTGGGCACCATTCCTTTCACCCCGTCCCATTCCAAGTCCTTATCCTGACCCCTTCCAAGTGTTATATAGTCGTAATGGCTTGACGCTTTCTCATAATTCTTCCCCCTTCCTGCCCCCCCCCCCTCTCTCCTCCCCCCCTCTCCTCCCCCCCTCTCCTCCCCCCACTATCTCTCTTCCCCCTATCTCTCTTCCCCCTATCTCTCTTCCCCCCCCCCTCTACCACTTGCATTCACCTGATGCTTCTGTCACCTCTTATCACCATCACCTTTCCCTCCGTCTCGAATCTATCCCAATTTTCCCTCCGCCCTCTCGTCCTCCCTCCTACCCCCCCCCCTCCTTCCCTCACACCCACCTACCACTCCCACCTCCCCCCCCCCCATTCCCCTCCCCCACTCCAAAGATTCTCTCGTGGATATATCAGGTTATTGTTATTTTGTTGCGTATGTGCTGTCTTAGGTTTAATTTAGTAATGTACGGTCTAGTATGTAGAAATACTAGCACTTGAAGTTAGTTTAAATTTTTGCCTCTTTTTTTTTCTCGGGTCCTCCACAAAATCAATTGTACAAAAATGTGGTCTATTTTTTTTCCATGCGACAGTTCATCTTTTGTACTTTTATCCATAGTAACTCCAAGTACTAAACTGTTTGGATGGCAGATTGGATTTTAAGCCAAAAATTAAGGTTTGAGATGTTTATCTTCGTGCCAAAACTGCTCAGCACTATTACTTTCTATATCCTGTATATATATATATACTTTCCAATTAATTAATTTAAGGAGTAACAATACAAAACGCATTGTTCGTTTTATTTGACTTTGGCGAGAGATAATGTAACTTAACTTTACATTCTCAACAAAGAGGAAATCAACTGGAGCTCTGAGGGGATATTTTTCATTCGTATATATCACGTAAGTGTGATTTGTGTATGTGTGTTATCAACAAGACGAGTGAGGTGAAGGGCGACATGATTTAAGTACATCGGGCTGTGGTGGGCCTGCGGGCCGCTCCAAGCAACAGCCTGGTGGACCAAACTCATAAGTCAAGAGTAGAAGAACTCCCAAAACCCCATCAAGCAGGCATCAGGCATCAGTGGGTGAAAGTGTATATTACAGGGATATAAATCAGGTTTTACGTATACGAATACAAAATAGAACTTGATACAATAGATATAAATTGAATAAGTTTAGACTCGGGAAAGACCTGGATAAATACTGGTTTGGTAAGCTAGGGACTATACCCCTGGTACTTCCCTGTCAGGGGCCGTACGGTTCTGGAAGTCTGACGCTCCCTCTTTCCGGTACCTTAATCCATCCCTCGTGTCAGGGGTCTTATTCCCTTCCCCCCTAGGGTCTTATTAAGTTCCCTGTCAGGGGCCTTATTCACTTTACTGGAGACTTTTTGTCTATAGTGTTAAAGAGGGCCTTACAAACCCAACTTAACGGGGTGAGAATAGCTTGAGCTACCTCATCCCTTTGTGTGTATTTTACCTCAATAAACTTATTTCAATTTCAAAACCCAACTTAGAGGCCATGTTAGGGACTTTCCCCCTCCCATTACAGGAAGTAACGGGATTTATCTGGCTGTAATGGATATGCGGGCTTTGCAACAACAAGTTGACTGATCAAGTTATCACCAAAGAAGCCTGGCTTTAGGCTGGTGTTGAGTTAAAAAAAAATGTAAGCCGACTACAGGTAAACTACAGGCAAGTTATGTAATCCCCAGCTGCGTACAAGTGACAGGATGGACAGGTACAAGGATGGACAGACTGCTAGGGAGGAATGGAGGGAGGGAGGAAGGAATTAAGGAAGGAAGGAAGGAAGAGAGTTGAGCCGTGTGGGAGGCCATGAACCAGGTGTTGATGGTGTAAGTATGCTCAATATTTACAGGTGTCAAGAGCAGCAGCTGCGAACACAAGCTAGACTCGTGGGCCACCTGTCGTGCAGTCATATTTCCTGTTACTTAAGTGTGTGTACGTGAGGGTATACCGTTATACGCGGGCACTCGTTGCATCTGTTAGGAAGATGTTTGAGGTCCTGGCCCGCAGAGGCTCTAGCAACATGGCGTGTGTGGAAGCCGCCACCACAACACACAGTTGCTCGAACACAAGGCTTCTTATGCCTGTGTGTCGACAGCTGTGTGTATGTTGGGTGGAGGGTGTGGGCTGTGGGCAGCAGAGTAGTAAGTGTGGGGGCAGCAGATGGGACAGGATTCAGCTGGTGGGTGGAACTATGCGAGCTCTTGGCGGTTGTCAATACTGGTATTGAACGGCCGCTTCATCCTTCACTCCTCTTAACTTCCACCACCTACACCACCACCTACACCACCACCTACACCACCACCTACACCACCACCTACACCACCACCTACACCACCACCTGCACCACCACCTACACCACCACCTGCACCACCACCTACACCACCACCTGCACCACCACCTACACCACCACCTACACCACCACCTACACCACCACCTACACCACCACCTACACCACCACCAGCACTACCACAATGATAACCACTATTCCCACCACTTACTAAAGGAGCGAGGTCGTACAAATCAATGTACGACGGTAGAGGACACAAAGCTAACATCAATGTAAACACAAAGTATTACATGGAACCACAGGGGAGACACTAACCCCGGGAGTGGGCAGAGAAATGGCTGATAGAGTTCAACACTGATTAGTGTAAGGTAGCGAGGATTAGAAAATAAAGCAGGACACCGTAATAAATTAACATTATTAGAGAAAGATGATGACATACAAGATATTGAAGGAAAATATACAAGGTGGCAAATACAGCCTCTTTAAGGTGAAAGAAAATAGAACAAATGGAAAGATGGAAAGTAGATAAATACTCTAAAGTGGAATATATTAATAGTAGCAGTCTCGTGGCAGCCACTTGTATGTACACAACCTCCAGATACCACCAAGAACTGGGAGATCAATAGTTGTAAACACCGCACCAGATAAAAGAGTGGTGGTGGTGGTAGGCGGGGTGGAAGTGGGGTCACTCCCCCCCCCCCCCCCCCTGGTCACTTCGCGAAGTACCTGCAACCTTTCTTGGCGCCTGCTGTTCATTATTACTTGCTTTCCGTCTTGACCCAGCGTCAACCACCACTACCAACAACCACCACCACCACGATCGACTACTATCAACACCTGCATTTGTCATATTGCCCTCCAGCCTTCAGTTCCTATTTTCTTTTATCCAGTCTTTTCTCGCTTATATTTCCTCCAATTTTTATTCCTTGTAGTTTAGCTTCACTTTTGCTACTACTGCTCTCTTATCCTCTACGTGCAGGCGCTGTTCTTTTCCTCCCTCCTCTCTTTTTTATATCCTCTCTCCTCTCTTTTTTATATCCTTTCTCCTCTCTTTCTCTCTCTCTCTCTCTTTCTCTCGTGCAAAGGGAATATCTCATCATTTCTGGTGTTAAGTCCTTTTTATTTATTTTTTCTTATCATTTAAATTAATTTACAGCAGAAGCGAAAGAGGCAGGATTGACGGTAAATCGTAGATCTAGCAAGCTATCACCGCTAGCAACTGGTAAATGAAGATCCAGGAAAGGTCAGGCGAGTATCTCTCCTGACAGGAAAGAGTGCGAGCAGCCGATATCAGCGTGACGTGACGAGCGCAGTGCCACCACTTGTTGGATAATTACCGTAATGGCTTATGGAAAGTGCTTTGCGACGATGCATGGAGAGTGTGGGGGCAGCACAGTTACGGTAAAGTGGGGACGACCATGACGCGGGAGCCACAGTTGACGGTTGTGCTTGAGGGCTACTGTGAGGTGTTAACGCACAGTAACGGTGCTGGGACGATACACAACATGATGTTAATGAGTACAGGAAGATCAGGTGGTAGGAGGAGGAGGCAAGTGTCGGAGATGTAAGGTGTTCTATGAATCAAATTGCTTCCAAATTACTTCCACCAGCCCCTCCCCCCCCCCCACTTGGACTGGACGGTAGAGCGGCGGTCTCGCTTCATGCACGTCGGCGTTCAATCCCCGACGGTCCAAGCAAGAGGTTGAGCCATCATTCCATCCCCCCCCCCCCCCCCCCGTCCCATCCCAAATCCTTATCCTGACCCCTTCCCAGTGCTATATAGTCGTAGTGGCTTGGCGCTTTCTCCTGATAGTTCCCTTCCCCCTCCCCCCTTTCCCGTGGATGAAGCCCACAAACTCTCCCAGTGCCGGTCAGCCGAGTGGACAGCACGCTGGACTTGTGGTCCTGGGTTCGATCCCAGGCGCCAGCGAGAAACAATGGGCAGAGTTTCTTTCACCCTATGCCCCTGTTACCTAGCAGTAAAATAGGTACCTGGGTGTTAGTCAGCTGTCACGGGCTGCTTCCTGGGGGTGGAGGCCTGGTCGAGGATGGGGCGGCGGGGACACTAAAATAAAGCCCCGAAATCATCTCAAGATAACCTCAAGATAACAGTGTGTGTATGTAATGCATATTTTATCATTAATAGTGGTTTGGTTTCCGCGGCAGGACGAAAGCGTTTGGGTAGGTTTCCTTTGACCTGATACATCCGTTTAATTGACAGTAAATATCAGTTGAGAAAGGTCAGCCATTGACCTGACATTGACCTCCCATTGATGGGAGCCGGTGGCTGAGCGGACACCCTGATGCTCCTGTTACCTAGCAGTAAATAGGTACCTGGGAGTTAGTCAGCTGTCACGGGCTGCTTCCTGGGGGTGAAGGCCTGGTCGAGGATCGGGACGCGGGGACACTAAGCCCCGAAATCATCTCAAGATAACCTCAAGAAGACCTTACTTGTGTAAAGGAGGAAATGTAGATGTTTATCTCTCAGAATGTTTGGTAATATGTTTATTGTTTGTGATGTGTGTCTATGTATGTATTAACACGATGTACTGAACGGGGTGAGAATAGCTTGAGCTACCTCATCCCTTTGTGTGTATTTTACCTGAATAAACTTATTTCAATCTCAAGAAGACCTAGGAGGACAAAGGGTGTCCCTAAACAGGCCTCCGTCCCCCGACAATGGGAAACTGTCAGCATCAATATAGTCCTGAAGTGCGAGGTAATTACCATCATTCTGGGGCGACGGGCCGGCCATACCTGACTGGTTACCACAGCTTTAGTGGCCATTGTGCGGGCCCCGGGTGGCCACACCCCCCTGGTCCCCTGGGGTGGTGTACCTGCCTCACGCACAACCCTCGTCCCCTGGGGTTGTCTTGGGGAAATACGAAGCAGAATAACCCAACAGGTTCCAGTGCCTGGCCCATGGTCCGGATCACAACCATTATGCGCACCACACCCTCGTACACTCCACATACACACCTGCCTCTAGCGTGTGTACGCTCTAGGGATGAGGGAGAGAGAGAGAGAGAGACAGAGGGAGGAAAATAAGAGTATTGATTGTTGTGTGGGCGTGTATGAGACCCGCCAGCACAACGATGACACGAGCACCAGGTCATGGATGGACCGTCCGCCGCCCTCAGAGGCACGTCGCCCTCGGGGGGCACGTCGCCCTCGGGGGGCACGCCGCCCTGAAGGGGGCACGCCGCCCTCAGGGGCACGTCGCCCTCGGGGGGCACGCCGCCCTGAAGGGGGCACGCCGCCCTCAGGGGCACGTCGCCCTCGGGGGGCACGCCGCCCTGAAGGGGGCACGCCGCCCTCAGGGGGTTATACTGGTAGAAATTCACTAGTGTTTTCATGGTGTGATCTGGATGTATAAATGTAGAGGCTGCTCGGGGGATTATCATGATGATCAGGGTAGGAAACAAGATATTGAAGTAACTCGAATTTGGTGAACTGGGTTGTGTCAAGGTAGTAGTCAAGACCTAACTTGTTCTTATTTGCGTTAGGGCGCGCTGCCGGTAACTTTTACGCCCGTGCCTCTCTTCCTCTTCTAATTCTGCCTTTCTCTCTATCTCATATGTTTATAATATTCGTGGCTCTGTCCTTTTGTGGCGATGGAAATTATCACTTTCTTTCGACACTTTCCACCTAACCTTCTGTCTGTTACTTTATTATTATTAACATCTGTATTGACAAAATTAATTACAATTTTTGCCTAATCTGAGGATTTCAATAAAGTCTTATTAAAGTGAGGATAATGCTGGTATTCACTGTCACGCAGGACTTCGTCTCAAAGCCCTCCAAATGTACTCACTAGAAAGAAGACGAGAGAGATATCAAATAATATACACCTGGAAGATACTGGAGGGCCAAGTACCAAATCTACACAGTAAAATAACAACGTACTGGAGTGAACGACATGGAAGAAAATGTAGAATAGAACCAATGAAGAGCAGAGGTGCCATAGGCACAATTAGAGAACACTGTATAAACATCAGAGGTCCGCGGTTGTTCAACGTTCTCCCAGCAAGCATAAGAAATATTGCCGGAACAACCGTGGACATTTTCAAGAGGAAACTAGATTTATTCCTCCAAGGAGTGCCGGACCAACCGGGCTGTGGTGGGTATGTGGGCCTGCGGGCCGCTCCAAGCAACAGCCTGGTGGACCAAACTCTCACAACTAAACTGTAGGCTGAAGCACATATATATCATGGTTACAATCAATGTTTTAATGTATGAATATGTGAAAACAACTTTCTATTGCTACATTAATTCCCCTCCCTCTCTCCCTCCCTGCCATCTTGTGGTGCACCTTTCTTGCTGGAGTATAAAGCATAATGACTTAACTTTGGTCCAGCCTCTTGGGAGACGACGTTAATGAGTAGTGAGGTAATTATGGTGCTTAGGCTGAGTGGGGTAGTTAATGGTGGGGTCACCGTCCCCGGGTGGTGGTGGAGGGGGGGAGGGTCTGATTGTAGGGGGTCACCGCCCAGGCTGTTAACAATTTCTCCAGCTTTGAAAGAGGTTGTTATTGCGCGACAGTATTCCGTCTTAGAGAGCACAAGCGTCTTGACTAGTATCTTCATTGGTATTTCTTCCCCCGTTTGAAAGGTTCTTGTTATCCAACCTGTCGTCGCTTTTCTTGCAGTTGTGGCAGTTTCTTCATTGTATTCTTTGAAGGTAAGGTCTTCGACACGATTACGCCCAGTTCCTATACATTACTTTTTCATTGTATAGTGTTATGACTCCGATTTCTGTCTTCATGGGATAATGTGTATAGGAATTATGATAATTTGGCATTGTGAGGAAATGTTATTCAATTATAAAATAATTAAGATACCTGATAATGTTTGTCTTTAAACCCGTCGTCAGTAATGTCGATGGGTTTAGACACCGTCCAGGTCCCGTCACCTTGTGGCCCTGGTGGCCGTATTGACCCTGGGAGGTGGCCCTAGTGGTCATTTTGACCCCTGGTGGTGGCCCTGGTGGTCATATTAACCCCTGTTGGCCGTATTGACACTAGTGGTGGACCCTGGTGACGGCCCTGGTGGTCACATTGACCCTGGTGACCCTAGTGGCCTTGGTGATAATAGTGACCCTGTTAACCATGAACATTCTGGTGGCCGTGATGACCCCGTTATGGGTGATTAGCGCCCCCCCCCCCCCCCCGAGGTGCCAGTAATGAGGTAAGTTGAGACTCCGGGATACAGAGCGCCGTGACATTATCACTAGCCATGGGTGTCGAGTGCCTGACACCCATGTTATGGGTAGGATGGGGAGCGGGGAATGTGGCGAGATCCCCTCTTGGTGGGGATTACCATATGCGGTGCTCCTTAGTTAACGGGGAAGGGGGATAGTGGGGGGAGGTCCTTCTTAATGGGGGGAGTGGGGAGGTCACTGTTAATGGGGACACCAGGTGTCTATTCTCATGATTTGCTATAATATAAACAGTGCCTAATCATCTTCTTGAGGTTATCTTGAGATGATTTCGGGGCTTAGCGTCCCCGCGGCCCGGTTCTCGACCAGGCCTCCATTTTGTTAACCAATCCAGAAACGTACGAGCCTAACCCACCCACCCACCTCACCCTATCCCAGCGTTCACAACGTCACTAAACTGATGTGATAAAATTTCCAAAGTCTAGCCTAGCTTAGGAACAACGAATAGAAAACGGAACATCATTGTTGATTTTGCGAGTCGCTGTAATTTTTAAAACATCAATACATCAGTTTTTGCCCTTATGGGGTTTATACGTCAACATGCGATGTTCGAGAGGCAGGGTATTAAATCTGTCTAAAAGTGTAGATACTTGTGAGCCGCTACATTTCATAGCACTGTGTAATTTGTACGTTGGGGGACCCTCATGTACTAAATTAGACGAGTTAGTTGAGAGAACGGGTTGTGTGGTGGTGGCGGTACTCTCTTGTAGCTAAGGCCGTCGTGGGGAAAGAAAAAGCGGGAGACATCTCCCGTCAGGCAGGGTGCATATACTGGAGCAGCAGGGTGCTGATACTGGTAATGGCTCAAAAGGGTCACCACTTACGGGCTATTCATGCCCGTGCCACCTTTTGGGTGGCTTAATCTTCATCAATCAATCAGTCAAAGAATTAGCCATTTACCAGCCAGGGATGTACTGTGTACTCCAGTCACCCAGATGGCACCGGAGTGTGGCTTTGAAGCCTTGATCAGAGGATAGCAGCCAGACTAAGAGTGTTCATTCAGTAAGGATGAGCAGCGTTGCTAAGTTGTGCTACTCTGCAGAACGGTTTGACTCCTCGTAAATGGGTCTGAATCCCAGTTTGTAAACCCAATTAAGGATTTGGTTGGGTTTGGTTGAAGCGACGGTCTCACTTCATGCAGGTCGGCGTTCAATCCCCGACCGTCCACAAGTGGTTGGGCACCATTCCTTTCCCCCCGTCCCATCCCAAATCCTTATCCTGCGCCCTTCCAAGTGCCATATAGTCGTAATGGCTTGGCGCTTTTCTCCCCTGATCGTTCCCTTCCCTTCTAAAGTGGGATAAAGCTCTATGCAAGAACACTATACTATAGTAAGTAACTCTATACATGTAAGAGCCATGCACTTGCACACAGTTTATAATCAGTACCGCGGCCGGTGAATATGTATTAGAATTTTATTGTTGTTAGAGAGAACGGGGTTTACCCCCTTCTCCCTTCTCCTGGTGGGGTAGATTAATTTTAGTTAGTAGGGGAGAGGGGGGAGCGGAAGGTTTAAGGGATTTCTTCATGTGAGTGAGAAGAGTCGCAGTTTAATTGAGAATTTCATCCGGAATAGGTGAGGTCGGAACGCGAGAGTTGGACTCTGGGACCCTGGAACTCTGGTTTCCATGGAGACTACAGACGGTGTTAGGTTTCCAGGGTAGAGAGAGCTCGAGCAAATGAAAGACTATTGTTAACGAAGCTGGGAATATTGAGAGCGATCATGTGGCTAACGAAGTGTGGTGGTGTAGGCCACGAATGCCCTTGAGCGTCGTTGTCAAGGGCGTAGTTACCGAGGCTAAGAAGGGTAACTGATGGCGGTTCATTAGTGCCAGAGTGAAATAATGCATCGTGTTCGCGTAGGACTGAGTATCAGAGGCGTTCAGGAAGAAAAGTTTGGTGTCTCCTTTTTGGAATGTTATGCACAGTGCGCTTAGTAATGTGTGTGTTACCCTGTTGCCCTCCCTTGTGTGTTGGGTGGTTTAGTGTGTGTGTGTGTGTGTTTGATTGATTGATTGATTGATTGATTGATTGATTGATTGACAGGTGAGAGGCTGGCCGAAAGAGCAGAGCTCAACCCCCGCAAGCACAACTAGCGTGTGTGTGTGTGTGTGTACCTAACACAGTTTGCTAGACTGGGCTTCAGCTCCTCGGCTTCGCCTTGTCAATGACTCGACCGCTGCGTGTCTTGTCGTATCTGCTTTTTAAACTGTGGCTGGAGGTTGCCTCTATTACTCTTTAATTGGATGTTTTTGTGTGTATTCAGTTATTTTCGCCAGCAAAATCGAGCTGTTAGCTCTTGGACCCCGCCTTTCCACCCAACTGTTGTCTCGTGTAAACGACTCTACTTATTTTCTCTATGGTATCTGTTAGAACAACTGCTGGATGCATCTCACAACAGCTTCCCCGTTCTATTGGTTTTCACTTTGTTATATATACGCTATCAATTCCCATTAGCGTCGTTATCATGTCTGTCTTATTCCTGCTATCCTCAAGTGTTGAGAGGTCCAATTCCCTTAATCTTATTTCATTCCTCATAACCTTAGCTCAGGAAGGAGCCTCCTCGCATATATTTGGACCTTTCATAGTATCACTTTGTTTCCAAAGATTGGAGCCGTCTTGCCTGGGCTCACAGGTTCTTTATTACGTTCGGAAGACTCCTTTGTCCAGGTTCCTGAAGGCTGCTCCAGACGTTTGCCAGTGTTGCGAAGTTGTTGTGTTGTTTCTCTCTCTCTCTCTCTCTTGCTGCTGTGGGCTTCTGGTGTTCGATTTAAAATTGTCTGAGCCAAGTCCTTTGAAATGTTAAGTTGCGTTCGCTACATTCTGTACTGTAATAGCGATTCGTTGTTTCGTGGCTCCGGGTTTCTTTCTTATAAATAGGCACCATATTAACCGGTTTTCCAAATCTCAGGTAGTTCCCCCTATTTCTATTGTATGTGGGTGGAAGGAGAAGGGGTTCATGGTCAGCAGTTTAGTACAGTAGTGGCACTGACGCTCTTGTTTTATAAATGGATCCAGTGTTTGAGTCTGTTGGAAGACATGCAGTAAAACTGAATGAGAAACTGAGTGTATATTTAGTGATTAAGCAAGGAAGATTGTAATGCGAATGGCCGGTGCAGATAACAGAACGTTGATGAAGTTATCACAAGACGAGCCTGACCCCAGGCCGGGCGTAGGGGGAGGAAGAGCTCTCGCAACCAACTACAGGTAAACTACAGGTAAGTGGAGGAGCCTGTAGAATGCTGGCAAGGGGAAGTGTGAGAGTTCATGGGCTCATCGGTCAACGACTTTGGCAGTGAGAGATGCAGGGCAAATGACCTGAGCAATGGTAAATTAAGACCTCTTGATGTTTGTAAACTGTGTACA
The DNA here is from genome assembly GCF_040958095.1 of Procambarus clarkii. Taxonomy (NCBI): domain Eukaryota; kingdom Metazoa; phylum Arthropoda; class Malacostraca; order Decapoda; family Cambaridae; genus Procambarus; species Procambarus clarkii. The sequence continues at coordinate 42,494,843 of NC_091183.1, read as the reverse complement.
GTCTTTTGAGGATATAAAGGTATTCCTTCTGGTGCATGGCGGTGGTGCTGCAGTAAAGGACTCGGGGGAATCAGGTCCATCTGGGGTTATTCTTTATATGGAAATTTCTCCTCAGCCTCCACCTGTACGGTATCCGGGACTCTCCCGTCTCATTCCCTTCTCTCTTAGTGTATCTTTACCTGTTCGTGTATGTTTAAATTGATCACTGCCCTCGGTACTGCACATTGCTCTCACGCCTCATTCCTTCATCCCACCACACATTAACCCGCCTCACTCATTCTGTCAGCGCAGGCCTGGTCGAGGACCGGGCCGCGGGGACGCTAAGCTCCGAAACCATCTCAAGGTAGCACACCGATCATGATGGCGACCTGTACCACCACCACCACCACCTGTCTGTCACTGTACCACACCCTCCTCCCCCCGCCCCGCCCGATGAGTGTGGTAGTGGTGGTGGTAGTGGTGGTAGTGGTGGTAGCGGTGTGTAATGCTGTTTATATCCCACATTTTTAACAGTATCGTCAGTGGTGGCATGTGTGGAGATGGCCTCTGGCTCCTCCCCAGCGGTGATGGATCTGTGTTGCTGGGGGCGAGGGGGATGGCTGGGGGTCAGGAAGGGGGGATGTTTTTTTAGTTATGTTATAGTTGGGGGGGCGGGGGAAAGGGGGGGGGCAGAGTTTTGTGGGTGTTGATGTATGTGTTGTTGAGAGGGTGTCATTACCTGAGGATGGAGGGGGGGGGAGGGCGATTGCCTCAATATTTGTGTAATGTAACTACATTATTCATAGTCTGTGTGTCTATGTCTCTCTCTCTCTTCTTCTCTTTCTTCTCTCCTCTCCTCTCTTCTCTCTCTCTCTTCTTCTCTCTCTCTTCTTCTCTCTCTCTCTTCTCTCTCTTCTCTCTCTTCTCTCTCTTCTCTCTCTCCTCTCTCTCTCTTCTCTCTCTCCTCTCTCTCTTCTCTCTCTCCTCTCTCTCTTCTCTCTCCTCTCTCTCTCTCTTCTCCTCCTCTCTCTCTCTCCTCTTTCTCTCTCTCCTCCTCTGTCTCTCCTCTCTCTCTTCCCTCTTCTCTCTTCCTCTCCCTTCCCATCTCTATTCCGTCCCCAATCTCCCGTCCCTCCCCCCTTCCCCCTCTCCCTTCCCTTCCCCTCCCTCCCTCCTCTCCCCTTCCCTTCCCCTCCTTTCCTTCCTCCCGGCCCAGCCCTCAGGAATACCGTGTGCACAATAAAGGTGAAAACCGCCGCCTGTAAATAAAACATTGAACAATGGTTGAAGGTAGAACTTGGAGGAGGAGGAGGAGGAGGGCGAGAAGAGGCATCGGATGCCACAGGAACAATAAACGAGAGAACAGAAGCATAAGAACATAAGAACAAAGGCATAAGAACATAAGAACATAAGAACATATAGAACTCCTATCTATAACCACCCAATCCCACTCATATACATGTCATTTATTAAGTAGTGTTTATTAAGAGAATATATTGTGAGTTTCTCCTGGGCCAGGAACTCACTGTAGACCTGTGCTAACTAACCCAACTATGAATGGACTAAACAGACCTTTATGAATACTGTGTCGAATTTGAAAGGAGTGAGGGATGAGATGTTAAAAATGAGATCAAAGTAAGAACAGGGGGAAGGAAGAGGTAGGGACAAGAAAGATCAAAGTAAGAACAGGGGGAAGGAAGAGGTAGGGACAAGAAAGATCAAAGTAAGAACAGGGGGAAGGAAGAGGTAGGGACAAGAAGAATGTGTGGGAGAGGTGTGGGTCCAGTGGGAGGGAGGGGGGGGGGGGGGGGTTTAGGCTGTGACGTCATAGATTCCGACAGGTGAGGATTACTCTGTGGTAAATACTTATTATTGATCTGACGTGTCAAGGTGCTCACTGTGGCCTTAGTCCTGGTGTCTGCAGGTGTTGCGGGTGTTGTGTTGCTGGATTACTGTGTGTACTCACCTAGTTGAGTACACACAGTAATCCGGCAACACAACGTGTTGCCGGATTACATTGGGTTGCTGGATTACTACACACGTACGTGTGTGTGTGTGTGTGTGTGTGTGTGTGTGTGTGTGTGTGTGTGTGTGTGTGTGTGTGTGTGTGTGTGTGTGTGTGTGTGTGTGTATTCCCCTAGTTTTGTTTGCGGGGATTAAGCTCTGCTCTTTCGGCCCGCCTCTCAACTGTCCATCAATCAACTGTTACTATTATTTTTTCTCACACCCCCCACACACCCCAGGAAGCAGCCCGCAACAGCTATCTAACTCCAGGTACCAGTTTCCTGCGAGGTGTACAGAGGCATCAGGTGAAAGAAACTGCCCATGTGTTGGTCTCGGCCGGGAATCGAGCCTGGGTCCATGGGACACCATTCAGGAGCCGCAGAGGTGTTCGTGTGAGCCCCTATCTGCAGTCCTTCAAGGTCGACGGCCACCTCCATACAACCTGACTACTTAAGTCATTTAACTTGACATTCGAACACTGCCTTGTTTCTACCTAGTAGTAGTTCCTACCTGTCTACCTAGTGGTTCCTACCTGTCTACCTAGTGGTTCCTACCTGTCTACCTAGTGGTTCCTACCTGTCTACCTAGTAGTTCCTACCTGTCTACCTAGTAGTTCCTCCCTTTCTACCTGGTAGTTCCTCCCTGTCTACCTGGTAGTTCCTCCCTGTCTACCTGGTAGTTCCTCCCTGTCTACCTGGTAGTTCCTCCATGTCTACCTGGTAGTTCCTCCATGTCTACCTGGTAGTTCCTCCCTGTCTACCTGGTAGTTCCTCCCTGTCTACCTGGTAGTTCCTCCCTGTCTACCTGGTACTTCCTACCTGTCTACCTGGTACTTCCTACCTGTCTACCTGGTAGTTCAACAAGAGGAACGAGTCTCCTCTCGTTCTTTCAACGCCTCCTCTTTATTGACCTTTTAAATTCTTCTGAGAATCTGACATTCAGTCACTCAGGTGTAGTGGGGGTCAGCTGTCTGAACCACTCAGGTGCAGTGGGGTCAGCTCTGTGACCCACTCATGTGCAGTGGGTCTGCACATGAATATTAGATCTAGTCCTAATATTTATCCTAGTTATGTGAGCCTCAGGCTTGGGGGGGGGGGAAGGTTATGCCATCTCACAAGTCGTTCTATTTTCTTGTGCCCCGGAAGTCGTCTAACCTGGTTTTCAATCGGTCTGTTTGTTCCCTCCTTAATTTTCATTACTCTGGGTTGATTGGTGTAATTGATATCGACCTGATATGATGAGTGCATGGAAGGGCTGCAACTAATGATGATAGATATCGAGCGATAGATAATGATCATAGTCACTTATTCTTTGTGACTCTTGTCATATATCAAGCTTTGTCACTTTGGAGTGTGTGTGTGTGTGTGTGTGTGTGTGTGTGTGTGTGTGTGTGTGTGTGTGTGTGTGTGTGTGTGTGTGTGTACGTACGTACGTACGTACGTACTCACCAAGTTGTGGTTGCGGGGGTTGAGCTTCGGCTCTTTGGTCCCGCCTCTCAACTGTGTGTGTTTTTATTTTATAATACTGTAATGGTTGACAAATATAATGTGGTCAAACACTAAGAAACATTTAAGGTAACATAATGTCATATAACCATGGGGGCCTCCTTCAGTATCTTAGCTGGTCGTTTAGTCTGGCATCACAAGCTGTAAATCATTGCTTCAGACATTAAGTAAATGGGATATAAATCATGCAATTTAATATTTAAAGTCGAGGACCCCAGATACTGAAGGTTCAGACTTAACATTGGGTGTTGCAGGATGGTTTAATATTGGGTGTTGCAGGATGGTTCAGTATTGGGTGTTGCAGGATGGTTTAATATTGGGTGTTGCAGGATGGTTCAGTATTGGGTGTTGCAGGATGGTTTAACATTGGGTGTTGCAGGATGGTTTAACATTGGGTGTTGCAGGATGGTTTAATATTGGGTGTTGCAGGATGGTTTAATATTGGGTGTTGCAGGATGGTTTAACATTGGGTGTTGCAGGATGGTTTAATATTGGGTGTTGCAGGATGGTTTAATATTGGGTGTTGCAGGATGGTTTAATATTGGGTGTTGCAGGATGGTTCAATATTGGGTGTTGCAGGATGGTTTAACATTGGGTGTTGCAGGATGGTTTAACATTGGGTGTTGCTGGATGGTTTAACATTGGGTGTTGCTGGATGGTTTAACATTGGGTGTTGCAGGATGGTTTAACATTGGGTGTTGCAGGATGGTTTAACATTGGGTGTTGCTGCATGGTTTAACATTGGGTGTTGCAGGATGGTTTAACATTGGGTGTTGCAGGATGGTTTAACATTGGGTGTTGCAGGATGGTTTAATATTGGGTGTTACAAAGTGTCGAGCTTCGGTTGACACTTTTGCAACATAGTCGTGACTGTTGCATGAGTGAAGTGACTATGGAACAGTAGAGGGGGGACCAGTTAGAGGTCAAGGGGATAACAGCATGAAAAGTGCATGCATCACATGCTGTGGAGGAGCTGCATGCTGTCATCTTAGTGAAGCGTCAAGTCTGAAGACACACCACACTTAAGGAACACACGAGAAGTGTTAAGTCTGCAGACACAAACAATGTTCTCTTCTCTAATGTGAAGGATTCTAATTATCTTATTGATTGGTCTTCCTCTAAAATAATCTTTCCTGCCTGTACTCTACACAGACGCCGACTTGTCGAATCTGCTCTAATACACAACATACCCAACATGAACCTGAGTCCTGGCTTTGTTGCTGTGGACACTCTCCTTTCACAGTGTAGACTCAAGTATTCTAAACTTTCTAACAGACGTGACCTAACATAAGCTTACCCTTCCTCTTATCTTTTTCTCTTTCTCTTGTTTTATCTTACGATCCCTTTCTTATTCCTATTATTACACCCTTTATTACACCTTCCGTACCTTTTGCCTTGCTCTTATCTTTCTCTTAGATTTTCATCTCTTCCTCTCTTGCCTACCTAATGGCCTTGCCTCTCTCGTCTCATCACATTCGACTTGAGAATGGTTATCTCGGTTATCTTGAGATGATTTCGGGGCTTTTTTTTAGTGTCCCCGCGGCCCGGTCCTCGACCAGGCCTCCGCCCCCAGGAAGCAGCCCGTGACAGCTGACTAACACCCAGGTACCTATTTTACTGCTAGGTAACAGGGGCATAGGGTGAAAGAAACTCTGCCTATTGTTTCTCGTCGGCGCCTGGGATCGAACCCAGGACCACAGGATCACAAGTCCATGGTCCAGGACGGACCGAAACGTCGTCGTCTCTTCAATTTCTAGTGTGTGGTTTGGTCCTATAATCTTACTGACACACACACAGTGGAATTGTAACTCTTACCACGAGACCTGGCCAGCACACACCAGCACTGTGGGGGGGGGCAGCGCGCCCCCCTCCCTAGCCAACACTATACAACACAAGGCGCTATAATGAGAACTTTAAGTCGCACAAGTTTGGGTGAAAATCTTGGCCAAATGTTACATTATTATATATTTTGGCAATATATATAATATTACCGTAGGCAATATTTATACCGTTAAGACATTTACAATGTGAAGCAAATTCAGAGTTATAATTTAGAAACAGAACTGAGTTATTTCATGGTATTATTGGTGTTAATTTTCTTTGTGCTTTTTATAAGTGTTTTTGTTATGGAAATTATAACAAATAATCATGAACCTCATAATATTCTTTATTGAACTTCGTGATATTCTTTATTGAACTTCATGATATTCTTTATTGAACTTCGTGATATTCTTTATTGAACCTCATGATCTTTATTGAACCTCATAATATTCTTTATTGAACTTCGTGATATTCTTTATTGAACTTCGTGATATTCTTTATTGAACTTCGTGATATTCTTTATTGAACCTCATGATCTTTATTGAACCTCATGATCTTTATTGAACCTCATGATCTTTATTGAACCTCATGATCTTCTTTATTGAACCTCGTGATATTCTGTATTGAACCTCATGATCTTCTTTATTGAACCTCATGATCTTCTTTATTGAACCTCATGATCTTCTTTATTGAACCTCGTGATATTCTGTATTGAACCTCATGATCTTCTTTATTGAACCTCATGATCTTCTTTATTGAACCTCATGATCTTCTTTATTGAACCTCATGATCTTCTTTATTGAACCTCGTGATATTCTGTATTGAACCTCATGATCTTCTTTATTGAACCTCATGATCTTCTTTATTGAACCTCATGATCTTCTTTATTGAACCTCGTGATATTCTGTATTGAACCTCATGATCTTCTTTATTGAACCTCATGATATTCTGTATTGAACCTCATGATCTTCTTTATTGAACCTCATGATCTTCTGTATTGAACCTCATGATCTTCTTTATTGAACCTCATGATCTTCTGTATTGAACCTCATGATATTCTTTATTGAACCTCGTGATACTCTTTATTGAACCTCGTGATACTCTTTATTGAACCTCGTGATACTCTTTATTGAACCTCGTGATACTCTTTATTGAACCTCGTGATACTCTTTATTGAACCTCGTGATACTCTTTATTGAACCTCGTGATACTCTTTATTGAACCTCGTGATACTCTTTATTGAACCTCAGGGTATTCTTTGACATATGAGCCTCAGGATATGTCAAAGAATACCAAGCCCCCGTTTTGAAGACATGGGCTGTGAGGTAAACTATGTCTTCAGAAGACTGCAAGTCTCAGGTGGGTTGCGACTGCTTATTCCGAGAAGACATTTGAGCGTGGCTTGGGAATTCTAAGGATAGGAGATAGACTAAGAGCGTGCCATCATCCTCTTTAGAGACGTGGCCTGTTGGGCTAGTAGAATCGTGGCTCCCTCCATCTGCTGTTGGAGAGTCCAGTTTGGATTTACATATCTAAAACAAAGGTTAGATTAATTAGTTGTTAATTAGTTGTTAATTAGTTGTTTATTATTGCGGCAACCGGTAAACATGTTATTGATCAATGTCACACAGGGTATGATGATGACGAGGTATGATGAGTATGATGATGATGGGCAGCGATAATTTGTCTGTCATATGAAAGGCAGAAAATGATCACTGTGGACAGCCTGGAGGACAAGGCTCTTATCCACAATTATATATATATATATATACCTATTTTATGCAAGCCGTGTGGATGATAATTTATTAATTTAAATTATAATTTATATTTTAATTTATTCTGGCAACGAGAGCGCGGGAAGTTGCCAAGCTAGCTGGGGAGATGAAACCACATACACTGTATCCAATATTTATTCTCTTCGTTTGAGCTTGTTAGTGGGCGTTGTTTGTGCGATTTAAAACTTGTAGTGTTGCACGCCACAATGTAATAGAGCATTGTTGACACAACTGGAGCTGATAGCTCTTCACGGAATTTAATTAAACAAATGGCATTCAGTTCAATCCTGGTGAAGTATTGGCAACACTGACGTGTTGAAATCCGTTGCTAGGTATATGGTAACACTTGAATCAGGTGCATTAACATAAGAGTTAATATTGGGTAACACTGGCGACAGGTGTGTTGACGTCACGGAATGTCTTATTAGCTACATTATAAAGCTGCCTATTTTATTTTTTTGCTAACTCAACACTAAGGACGGGTTGACACCAAGAGTCAGTCCCCCCTCTCTCACCCTCCTAAAGTCCTCCTGCTCCTGCTTCTCCTGCTACTCCTGCTCCTCCTGCTCCTCCTGCTCCTGCTTCTCCTGCTCCTGCTTCTCCTGCTACTCCTGCTCCTCCTCCTGCTTCTTCTGCTCCTCCTGCTTCTCCTGCTCCTGCTTCTCCTGCTCCTGCTACTCCTGCTCCTCCTGCTCCTCCTCCAGTCTTACTTTTATTGCTTAGATCTTCCTCTGCAAGATTGTGTGCTGGAGTATTTAGCCGTGCAGGTAGAAGCCAATATGCTGGCTCTTGCAGATTGGCTTCTACCCTTCATGTTGCCATGTCTTTGTCCTCCCCCTCTGCCCTCTCTCTCTCTCTCTCTCTTGCTCTACTGCTGTCTTCTCTACGTCTTCCGTCTCCCTCTTTTGTTCCTCTGCTTCTTTGTCTTCCAGCTTCTTCATTAATTACCATCCTGATGTCTCTCTTGTTTTCCTTCTGCCTCCTGTTTCTCTCTGGGCTGCCTATTCTTTCTCCTCGTCTTCCTCCTGCCTTTTTTTAATCTTTTTTTCTTTGTCTTTCCTTAATTTCTCCTGATTACTCCTTATTTTCGTCTCTATTGTTTCCTTTCTCCCCCTTCCATATTTTCCCCTTTCCTCTCCCACACTTTTTCTTGCAATTTCAACTTTTTATTTTGTAATGTCTCCGTTGTGCGCCTCTCTTGTTACGTCTCTGCACATCCTCTTCCCCCCCACCTTTCCCCCTTCCTCCTCCCCCCCCTTCCTCTGGTTTCTCTCCCACTCCTCCCATCAGAGTTCTCCCAGGGGGAAGGTGACTGGTCTCTGACCCCAACATTACTGCTGAAAAACGACCTGAAGCCATTACTGTTGCGGCTTCTCCCACCCCCCCCCCCCCCCCCCATGTCTTGCCTGATCCTCAGTCACTGTTACACCTGGGGGTCATTTTATATATATATATATATATATATATATATATATATATATATATATATATATATATATATATATATATATATATATATATATTATATATATATATATATATATATATATATGTCGTACCTAGTAGCCAGAACTCACTTCTCAGCCTACTATTCAAGGCCCGATTTGCCTAATGAGCCAAGTTTTCCTGAATTAATATATTTACTATAATTTTTTTCTTTTGAAATGATAAAGCAACCCTTTTCTCTATGTATGAGGTCATTTTTTTTTTATTGGAGTTAAAATTAACGTAGATATATGACCGAACCTAACCAACCCTACCTAACCTAACCTAACCTATATTTATAGGTAAGGTTAGGTTAGGTAGCCAAAAAAAGCTAGGTTAGGTTAGGTTAGGTAGGTTAGGTAGACGAAAAAACATTAATTCATGAAAACTTGGCTTATTATGCAAATCGGGCCTTGAATAGTAGGCTGAGAAGTGCGTTCTGGCTATTAGGTACGACATATATATATATATATATATATATTATATATGTCGTACCTAGTAGCCAGAACTCACTTCTCGGCCTACAATGCAAGGCCAGATTTGCCTAATAAGCCAAGTTTTCATGAATTAATATATTTTCTATAATTTTTTTCTAATGAAATGATGAAGCTACCCATTTCATTATGTAAGAGGTCAATTTTTTTTTATTGGAGTCAAAATTAACGTAGATATATGACCGAACCTAACCAACCCTACCTAACCTAACCTAACCTATCTTTATAGGTTAGGTTAGGTTAGGTAGCCGAAAAAGTTAGGTTAGGTTAGGTTAGGTAGGTTAGGTAGTCGAAAAGCAATTAATTCATGAAAACTTTGATTATTAGGCAAATCTGGCCTTGCATAGTAGGCTGAGAAGTGAGTTCTGGCTACTAGGTACGACATATATATATATATATATATATATATATATATATATATATATATATATATATATATATATATATATATATATATATATATATATAAAATCTCAGACATTTTTCAGGTTCCTATCATGTGCGAGAAAAATGTTATATATAGTGTTGGTGCATTTCTGTCAGGAAAAGGGATGTGTGATTTATAGCAGTCGTAAAGCCCAGACGCATTGGGGGGGGGGGGGGGGGTAGGGGAGGAGGGAAGGGGATTTTGGAGGTGGAGGTGATGAGGGAGGGAGAGCTCGTTCAACAACGGCTGATGGCTTCCTATCTATGACGGCTCACTTTCGTAGCTCACCCAAGGCAAGGTAATACAGAGAACATATACGGCACGCATAGACGCAATAAAGCACCTAAATTATTGGGATCGTCTCAAAGCCCTGCAAATGTACTCACTAGAAAGAAGACGAGAGAGATATCAAATAATATATACCTGGAAGATACTGGAGGGCCAAGTACCTAATCTACACAGTAAAATAACAACATACTGGAGTGAACGATATGGAAGAAAATGCAGAATAGAACCAGTGAAGAGCAGAGGTGCCATAGGCACCATGCAGGTGCCATAGGTGCCATAGGTACCATGCAGGGTAGGACTGGGCCCCCGCGGCCTGGAGACTGGGGCCCCCGCGGCCTGGAGACTGGGGCCCCCCGCGGGCTGGAGCCTGTGGAGACCATCACACCACCCCGAGTGTGCATCTCTCATCGTAAACAAGTGGAACGGGCTACGGGAAGAGTTTGATGGCCGAATTCAATAAGCAATAAATAAATACCAGAATGACCGTGTTTGTCGCTGCCTTTTGTAGCTGACGACGTTTACATTGTCTGCGTGGAGCAAGGTTCCTTCACTTTGATTATACACGCTGAACACCTTTTGTGGTCGGGATGAAGGAAGATCTTAATAATGGCCCTGTATGAGCATTCATTGTAAGCTGTGTAGTGTTTACATCAACACGGGCAGTGCGTCGAGAGTGTTTTGTTTACTGTATTGTATGCTGGTGTTTATGATAGTTATACACAGTCCCCGTGGTGTAGTGGTAAGACACTCGCCTGGCGTTCCGCGAGCGCTATGTCATGGGTTCGTATCCTGGCCGGGGAGGATTTACTGGGCGCAATTCCTTAACTGTAGCCTCTGTTTAACGCAACAGTAAAATGTGTACTTGGATGAAAAAACGATTCTTCGCGGCAGGGGATCGTATTCCAGGGACCTGCCCGAAACGCTACGCGTACTAGTGGCTGTACAAGAATGTAACAACTCTTGTATACCGAGATATGACACAACGTGCAACTTACTGACGTGAGTAAACAAGGTGGACAAGGACAGCCTCTTTATATGGATGGAAAATAGGCCGAGAGGACATAAGTGGAAGCTGGAAACTGAAATGAATTAAAGAAATCTAATGACAAATGTGTACTCAGTACGGGGGTGGTCCACAAGGTGGTGGTGGTGCGGAAGCCACTTTCAACCCCAACTCTAAGGCCAGGTTCGACGAAAAATTAGAAAGTCTGAATAGTTAAATTATAATGTAGATACAAGAACACTGTTGAGCGGGGCATAATGAACTTGACTTCACTTTCCTGTAGTCACTGTTATCGTGGCTTGGGAGTGTGTCACTGTAGCTTGGGAGTGTGTCACTGTAGCTTGGGAGTGTCACTGTAGCTTGGGAGTGTCACTGTAGCTTGGGAGTGTCACTGTAGCTTGGGAGTGTGTCACTGTAGCTTGGGAGTGTGTCACTGTAGCTTGGGAGTGTGTCACTGTAGCTTGGGAGTGTCACTGTAGCTTGGGAGTGTCACTGTAGCTTGGGAGTGTCACTGTAGCTTGGGAGTGTCACTGTAGCTTGGGAGTGTGTCACTGTAGCTTGGGAGTGTGTCACTGTAGCTTGGGAGTGTGTCACTGTAGCTTGGGAGTGTCACTGTAGCTTGGGAGTGTGTCACTGTAGCTTGGGAGTGTGTCACTGTAGCTTGGGAGTGTCACTGTAGCTTGGGAGTGTGTCACTGTAGCTTGGGAGTGTGTCACTGTAGCTTGGGAGTGTGTCACTGTAGCTTGGGAGTGTCACTGTAGCTTGGGAGTGTGTCACTGTAGCTTGGGAGTGTGTCACTGTAGCTTGGGAGTGTGTCACTGTAGCTTGGGAGTGTCACTGTAGCTTGGGAGTGTGTCACTGTAGCTTGGGAGTGTGTCACTGTAGCTTGGGAGTGTGTCACTGTAGCTTGGGAGTGTCACTGTAGCTTGGGAGTGTGTCACTGTAGCTTGGGAGTGTGTTGACATCACGAGAATGATGTCAGTGCTCTCCTGGACCGACCCATCACCACCGTAGCAATAGTATTTCATTAACTACAATAGAGGTCTTGAGCCGCTGTTGAGCCCGAGATGATTATACTTGAAGTCATAATTAAGAGCGGGAAATAAATATCGGTTATATTAAGGTTATGTGATAAGTGTTGTGCACTTGTGTAAGTATAGTGAACCATGAGCCTAGGTAGTGGTGATCTCCCAGGGTAGTGGTGATCCCCCAGGGTAGTGGTGATCTCCCAGGGTAGTGGTGATCCCCCAGGGTAGTGGTGATATCCCAGGGTAGTGGTGATCTCCCAGGGTAGTGGTGGCCCCCCAGGGTAGTGGTGATCTCCCAGGGTAGTGGTGATCTCCCAGGGTAGTGGTGATCTCCCAGGGTAGTGGTGATCTCCCAGGGTAGTGGTGGCCCCCCAGGGTAGTGGTGATCTCCCAGGGTAGTGGTGGCCCCCCAGGGTAGTGGTGATCTCCCAGGGTAGTGGTGATCTCCCAGGGTAGTGGTGATCTCCCAGGGTAGTGGTGATCTCCCAGGGTAGTGGCCCCCTCCCAGGGTAGTGGTGGCCCCCGAGGGCGTCTCTGGCTGCCTCTGGCCACCACTTGCCATAATGAGCCAGTGAGAGAGAGAGAGAGGGTCCCCGGGCCACATTATAAAGCTCTGCTGACGGAGCCACGTACACCTACGGCAGACGAGGCTCCTGCTGCTGCTCAATATTCCCCAGAACCGTCAAGCAGACAAGACTCCTTGCGCCTTCCCTTGTACTTTGTTTACTTGTCTACACAGGAAGAGCAGACGACTTCCGAATCCTGTCAAGCACATTTAAGAACTTTCCTTCCCCGCAGCTTATCTTAAACCTTACTACGATACTAGCGTTCCCTGCAACACTGTTGTTGTTGTTGAAGATTGCGCCACCACGAGAGGTGTGCACGGGCATGAATAACCCGTCGGTGGTATAGAGGTTTGCACACACCTGTCGGGGGTCTTGCACACTCTTATTGTATAATGTGTGTGTGTGTGTGTGTGTGTGTGTGTGTGTGTGTGTGTGTGTGTGTGTGTGTGTGTGTGTGTGTGTGTGTGTGTGTGTGTGTAACCTACGCTTGAAACAATCCAGCGATCCCACGTCTATTATGTTATCTGGTAATTTGTTCCATAAATTAACAACTCCAATTTCCAAACCATTATTTACCCAGGTCTTTACCAAATGTAAAATCATGCAATGCATATACATTTTTTATATCTATGTCCGTCTTGGGTTTCAACTTTGAATTGTCAACTGTGATTGTTTTCCCCGTAAACAAGGCCATTAAAGCATGTAAGTCGTTGAGCGGCGACAATAAAATTGGGTTAAAAATTGGCTTGGAAGTTGTACTAATATTGGTGGGTAGACAGGTGCTCCTAGCGCGGGCTTCAGTGAAAGTCACCCAGCACAAGCTGTGACGTTGTTCTCTGGGAGGCTACTGAGACACACACACTAGCGGTTGAGAATACTAGTCCAGATTTCCTTCCTTCCTTCCTTCCTTTCTTGATGGTCCAGCTGTCAAGATGATGAGCGCTCGTTATAGCTGGAAGTGGCGGCACTTCTTGCGATTTTTAACGTGTTTCGGCTCAAACTACTCTCTCTCTGGTCTCCACCTGCCGTCACAACCAGCTGTTGTAGCCACCGCCACCTGCCACCACCACCTGCCACCACCACCTGCCGCCACCACCTGCCACCACCACCTGCCGCCACCACCTGCCGTCGCTCGTGCTCGGACTTTAGTGGTGCTTGCAGGCTGCCAGCTTCCCGGGGCGCCCGGACCACTCCACTGACGGGTTGACACCTTGAGACCCAAACAAAGTAACGATAGTAAGCGCAGACTGTTTCTTTTGGCGAACAGGGTGAAGATAATACGCGTCTCGGTAAAAAAACTGTTGTGTCTGCTGCGTCTGCAGGAGACCACGGCACCCCCAGGGACCCTTTGTGGCCCCAGGTATATGGAGGATGGTTAATGGTAACCCTCGCCACATGTGTAGGGTAGTGTATGCAAGTTGTCGTGGAGGAACTCTGGCGGTGCGTGGCTGCAAGAGGAACGCTACTTTAAGGCAGCGGGAGAGGGAGACACGCACTCCCGCCCACACGCCCACGACGCCGCCCACTTGCGTTCACTCCCCATGCTGGCGACGACCCCAGTCTGGGGGTGGGGGGATAAGCAGTCGAGAAGAGAAATGAAGAGACAAATGAAATAAGAGAGAGAGAATGAAAAGCAGAAGATAGAGTGCGATGTAGGGAGCCGAATACCTTCCCCGTCAGTCGAAGACAAAGGCAAGAAGATATCAGGGCGTCCATTTTCCTTTTCCCGTAACACAGGTAAATCTGGAAAAAAGGGCCAGAGGGAGGTGCCCAGTACCAGGATGCAGGAGAGGGAGTGTCCAGTGATAGTATGGAGGGGAGGGACAAGGCAAGTCAAGAAACTGAGGGAGAGAGAGGGAGGGGTGAGGGAATGGCGTGTTGAGGACCTGGGGTTAGGGCAACCCGCCTCATAATCAATGGCCTTAAGAACGCCAGTCTAGTCTCCTACACATGAATGGGGGCGGGGGTGATGGGGGGTGGTTGAGGAAGAGGGAGGGTGATGGGGTGTGGTTGAGGAAGAGGGAGGGTGATGGGGTGTGGTTGAGGAAGAGGGAGGGTGATGGGGTGTGGTTGAGGAAGAGGGAGGGTGATGGGGTGTGGTTGAGGAAGTGGGAGGGTGATGGGTGTGGTTGAGGAAGAGGGAGGGTGATGGGGTGTGGTTGAGGAAGAGGGAGGGTGATGGGGTGTGGTTGAGCAAGAGGGAGGGTGATGGGGTGTGGTTGAGCAAGAGGGAGGGTGATGGGGTGTGGTTGAGCAAGAGGGAGGGTGATGGGGTGTGGTTGAGCAAGAGGGAGGGTGATGGGGTGTGGTTGAGCAAGAGGGAGGGTGATAGGGGGTGGTTGAGCAAGAGGGAGGGTGATGGGGTGTGGTTGAGGAAGAGGGAGGGTGATGGGGTGTGGTTGAGGAAGAGGGAGGGTGATGGGGTGTGGTTGAGGAAGAGGGAGGGTGATGGGGTGTGGTTGAGCAAGAGGGAGGGTGATGGGGTGTGGCTGAGGAAGGGGGAGGGTGATGGGGTGTGGTTGAGCAAGAGGGAGGGTGATGGGGTGTGGTTGAGCAAGAGGGAGGGTGATGGGGTGTGGCTGAGGAAGGGGGAGGGTGATGGGGTGTGGTTGAGCAAGAGGGAGGGTGATGGGGTGTGGCTGATGAATGGGTAAAGCTTGCGTCCGTCTTGGCGCTGTCCGCTGCAGAGGAAATGTTGATGTGTTTCAGGTCGATTTCTCTCTCCCTCGCCTCCCCCTCTCCCCCCCCCCCCTCTCCCTGTGTAGAATATATTGTGTGTTTTGTCTGTGTGTGGGCTCTATACGTGTGTGTGTGTTCTTGTCTGTGTGTTCTTGTCTGTGTGTTCTTGTCTGTGTGTTCTTGTCTGTGTGTTCTTGTCTGTGTTTACTAGTTGTGTTTTTTTTTTTGCGGGGGTTGAGCTTTGCTCTTTCGGCCCGCCTCTCAACTGTCAATCAACTGTTTACTAACTACTTTTTTTTTTTTCCCCACACACACCACACACACACACACATCTGTGTGTTCTTGTCAGTGTGTTCTTGTCTGTGTGTTCTTGTCTGTGTGTGGGCTCTATACGCGTGTGTGTTCTTGTCTGTGTGTGGGCTCTATACGCGTGTGTGTTCTTGTCTGTGTGTGGGCTCTATACGCGTGTGTGTTCTTGTCTGTGTGTGGGCTCTATACGCGTGTGTGTTCTTGTCTGTGTGTTCTTGTCTGTGTCTGGAGCGTTTGTGCGTTCATTTATTAGTTTGTTGTTCCTGTCTTTACTTGTGCGTTTATTTTGGTCGTTGGGGTCGTCCGGTGCGTGGACCACCATAGCCTGAGAGCCGGTTGCTTTCGTTCGCTCTCTCATTCTTAAGTTCGTACCTCTCGGTTTCCTGCAGCTGTTGGGCTACTCTCCTGGTGCGACCGTAGATAACTGAAATCTCTATGAGTCAATCCCATAGAGCTAAGACACGTTTTAATCTATCTAAGCACGCAGGTCTTGCCTTCACGCGCCTCTCACGCGCGAACACGTCATAAGGCAGCCACGAAACTGGAATATAATGTCTTTAAAGAAATGTTTATCTTGAAATAAATGTGTGTGAAACGTACGAGGAATTCCTGGGGCGTGGAAAGGCAGCGATGGGAGGAAGGAACTATTGGGAGGAGCGGCAAGCCATTACGGCTAAAGCATTGGGGAAGGGATCAGGGGTTGGGATGGCGAGGAATGGTGCCCCCAACCTCTTGGACGGTCGGGGATTGAACGCCGACATGCATGAAGCGAGACCGTTGGGAAAGATGGAGACGTAAGGGAGGGAGTGAGGCAGGGAGTGAGGGAGGTAGGAGTAGAGATGCAAGCAAGAACAGAGGAGGAGCAAGAAAGATGGGCATGGAGGCAGACAGAGACTCATTCAAGCAACTCTCCAAACTTTGCGTGGTGTTGAAGGAGGTCAAACGGAAAGAGAGTGCTGGGTGAGAGGAGAGATGGAGGCAGAGGGAGGAGGAGGACGAGGGCTTAATAGCATGTCAAGGTTGGAAATTAAGGAGAAGGGGAAGGTGGGCAGGCAGTTTAAATGTCGGGGGCTTACATAAATAAAAGAAACTGAAGTATTTATAACGGGGGGACAGAGAGAGACAGAGAGACAGACAGACAGAGAGACAGACAGACAGACAGACAGACAGACACAGACAGACAGACAGAGAGACAAAGACAGAGACATGACAGGCAGAAACAAGATAGTGAATGAATAAATGAATGACTGTATGAATGCACGTATACAAAGTGAATGTTGAGATATTGGTTACCTTGACCTTGAGGTGCTTCCGGGGCTTAGCGTCCCCGCGGCCCGGTCGTCGACCAGGCCTCCTGGTTACTGGACTGATCAACCAGACTGTTGGACGCGGCTGCTCGCAGCCTGACGTATGAGTCACAGCCTGGTTGATCAGGTATCCTTTGGAGCGAGGTGCTTATCCAGTTCTCTCTTGAACACTGTGAGGGGTCGGCCAGTTATGCCCCTTATGTGTAGTGGAAGCGTGTTGAACAGTCTCGGGCCTCTAATGTTGATAGAGTTCTCTCTCAGAGTACCTGTTGCACCTCTGCTTTTCAACGGGGGTATTCTGCACATCCTGCCATGTCTTCTGGTCTCATGTGATGTTATTTCTGTCTGCAGGTTTGGGACCAGCCCCTCAATTATTTTCCACGTGTAAATTATTATTTCTCTCTCCCTCCTGCGCCCAAGGTAGTACAGATTTAGGCTCTTTAGTCGGTCCCAGTAATTTAGATGTTTTACTGAGTGGATTCTAGAAGTAAAGGATCTCTGCACGCACTCCAGGCCAGCAATTTCTCCAGCTTTGAAAGGGGCTGTCACTGTGCAGCAGTACTCCACTCTAGAGAGCACAAGCGTTTTGAAAAGTATCATCATCGGTATAGCATCTCTAGTGTGAAAAGTTCTTGTTATCTTATCTTGTTCTTGTTATCTTGGATATTTGGTTGGCAAACTCTGAGATTCCAATCGTGTAGGTTGGAGAGTTCCTTAAATGTTGGACTTTAATGAAAAATTCTTGACCAGAAATAAGTTTGGCCAAAAAAGGACTTGTGTAAACATCAGAAAATAAAATGTCCAACTACATTAAAGTAACTAAAACAATTAGCTACTTCCAACAATTCCATGGTAGACGCCGTGATTTGTTTTTGTTTTCCACAACATATAAAGGTATATTTACACGTTAATATTACATCAACATGTTTGTTCGCATTTCCCTCCCATAACTGTCCTTGACCTCTCCCGGATCATGGTAACACAAGGAGTGTTGGGCTCGTGCGGCGTCACACCCTCGTGTGCTCCTCCTCTCCCACGGACACCCACTCACCCCCGCTTAATTAGGGGGAGGGGCGGGGGTCTTGACCGGGGCGGCGTCGGCGTTCCCGGGCGCTGGGGGGTTGTGGCGTCAC
Source organism: Procambarus clarkii (assembly GCF_040958095.1). NCBI lineage: Eukaryota > Metazoa > Arthropoda > Malacostraca > Decapoda > Cambaridae > Procambarus > Procambarus clarkii. The sequence continues at coordinate 42,477,040 of NC_091183.1, read as the reverse complement.
CAGGTCTGCGGGGGAGCAGTTGCTGGGGGTTGACGTGAGAGCGTCTTCGTGTAGGGTGCTGGGGGAGGGGTTTTCTTGGGTTAGTAATGAAAGCCTGTGTTATGGTTGCATGTTGCAAGGTCAATATCCCGGAGAGAGGATTTATGAAGACAGATTTACATGGACGTGTAGAGCGGGTACAAGCTTATACCTGGCGCTGGGGGTCGAGGATTACGCGTTGGTAGGAGCTCTGTCAGTCAGTATATACTGATAATACTGACGACACTGATAACTCTTGATTTCATATCACTACCGGAGGGGGAGGGAGGGAGGCAGGTTGGCAATATTGACCCCGTCTGGACAACACAGTCGCGCCACCCATCATTGGTGAAGGTTGGCTCAATACTGGATAATAATGGCGAGTCGGGAGGAATTAGGAGCAGCTTGGGGGGGGGGGGGACCTGGTGTATTTGGCAGCGGAGCCACAACACTTTAATTATTCCCAGACACGGTATGCACAATAGGTTCTGGGAAATATCCATGTCCGTCTCGCCATAGCTCCTACCACCGTGTATTTTTATATTTTATATATTTTTATTATTTATGTGCATAATATCTCTAAATGAGGGGATGGTTTGTCCAAAGTTGAAGACCAGACGCTGGGAGGGCCGAGCTTCACCGTCTTCAATGTAACACATGGTGGGCATTTTGACTTAAGAGGGAGTGGGGGGGGGAGACAGACGGATTGGCATACAATGTCTGCCAGTGTATGCCAATACTAGATTGGCACCCCAAGCTGGTATTGTATATATGAATTGACTTGTTGGTGATAGTTTGAAGGGAGAGAAGCTTGGTTACAATAGGACTAACAACCCTAGACTTCTCACCTTTTATATCCCGCGTCCATACAAGCACCAGTACCTCTTGGAAAGGAAAGGAACTATCAGGGGAGAAAGCGCCAAGCCATTACGACTATATAGCACTGGGAAGGGGTCAGGATAAGGATCTGGGATGGGACGGGGGGAAAGGAATGGTGCCCAACCACTTGGTGGACGGTCGGGGATTGAACGATTGGGCATCTGAAGACTCCTCTAACTACCGAGCTATAACGAAGCCAACGATGACTTCCTCAACTAACAAGGTCGACCAACACCGGCCCTACAACAGAAAACTAGAATACCTCCTGGAGAAATTTCTTTCTGAAACAGTTTATATTACAGATGAGGATGTGACCTGTGTCGTTACCCTTCTAGGAAGAATTTAAACACGCCAGTAAATGCAATTAATGTTTATTATAACCACCACCAGTATCCGGTAACAGTGCATAGTTGTTGTTGTTATAGATTCAGCTACTCGGAACAAGTTCCAAGTAGCACGGGCTATGGTGAGCCCGTAGTGGACTTACCTGGCACAGGAGCGGGGCTCTAAATAATTGCAGTGTCTGGGACAAGTTCTCTGGATAATCTTCCTTCCTGTCTGGTAGAAATTAGCAATATTATTAATGGCCAGAAAAAATAATTAGACATATACTCGTACCACTTATCTTCTTGAGGTTATCTTGAGATGATTTCAGGGCTTAGTGTCCCCGCGGCCCAGTCCTCGACCAGGCCTCCACCCCCCAGGAAGCAGCCCGTAACAGCTATCTAACTCCCAGGTACCTATTTACTGCTAGGTAACAGGGGCATCAGGATGAAAGAAACATTTTGACCATTTGTCTCCGCCTCCACCGGGGATCGAACCCGGAACCTCCGGACTACGAATCCGAAGCGCTGACCACCCAGCTGTCAGGCGCCCAGCTGTGGATAATACTTTATAACACCGTATACAGGAAGACTAACATTTTTATAGTTTACCCATAAGTTAAACCTATGAGATTAGAAGCTGATCTCCCCAATATTCCAGACACTTCTGGATACAAAAACCCTATAACGATCGGGAGGTAAATTAGTATACATTTCCCTGTGTGGTACAGAGCGTTAATCTTCATAGGATAAAATAGGATCATAGTTCACCATTAACGTGGCTGTGTACAGATCTAGAGTCGTCACAAAGGTCCAGGGCAACCATCGAACGCGGCAGAGGGGAGGACGGAGCTTAAAGCAACCGGTGAAATTTAAGAATACTTATTTCAGGTCTCCTATATTCAAGCAGCCCGGCCTCGCATTCAAAGATCCAAGCTCGTTAATCCAGCCGCCAAATCCCCCGTTTATGAATGAAAAGTGGTTTGCACATGACTCAACGTTCGAACACATCCGGAACAAGTGTTTCGGTCACGTTCAAATCTGTCTTCTGTTCGAACCACAATTCTATAAATGCTTCACCCAAGTACTTCACATAGTCGCCAACAGAACCTGAACACTTAACTGTACATAGAATTGTTATGTATAATAATATTACATTGTTTATATATGAGAAACCAATTTATAATAATGTTAAAGTTGATGAATGCGTTTGGGGAGGACGACCGCTGCTTTAAACAGCCTAGTGCGGGAACGGGTTGATACAAGATAGAAGTTAATTTAATGTTAGATTCCCCATGATTTGTGAAGACAACGCCTCAAGGTGCTGTTCACTCAACACCTGGTACATACATATTCACTAATAGAGGCGAGAGTTCCAAAATTGTGTTTATAGAGGGAGATTATTCTTGTAAAACAGGTCCAAGTTCCTAAAATTGGCTTCCGCGTATCTACTAATATAATGTCATGCGATAGTAGAATACACACAATCATATAATCGGTCAGATGATACGTGGAGCAGGAAGACGAGTCTTGTACTATTTTGATGTTAGGTAGAATCACCAACGCACCACATTTGGAGAGGAGAGTAGTACTAGGGGCCTCGTTGACGTTACCAGGGCGAGCCCTCCACTTCGACTGACCAACCTGACGACGAGTCACAATAACGTGGCTAAAGTACGTTGACCAGACCACACACTAGAAGGTGAAGGGACGACGACGTGTCGGTCCGTCCTGGACCATTCTCAAGTCGATTGTGACTTCGTCGATTGTGATTGTGACGTCGTCCCTTCACCTTCTAGTGTGTGGGCTGGTCAACAACTTGACGACGCTTCCAAAGTAAACAAATCGGATAATCGTAGTCAGTAATTGGGCAGTTATCACTTGACATAAATCGTGGGTGTTGGCTATGCCAGGTGTTTGGACAGTTTAATTGCGTGCTTATGTTAATGTTAACACCTCCAACTCCCCCCGTCAATAAATATATATAATTTTACCGGAATGAGCGTTAGGGGTGAAAGTCCTCCGGAGATGAGGTGTCATGCATTGGTGGCTCTTCATCTCTGGGGAACCACTACCGCCCAATTTCAGTACCTCGCCCTTGCTCGAGTTGAACCCTTAGTTACCTGCTTGATGTAGTTTATTGCAGTATTCCAACGTGTGTATCCCCACAACTTTGCACCACTAGCAAACATTGGAAGGGTGGCGTCTACCCACACTGGTAAGTCATTCACATTGATTAACATAGGATCTGCCGCAGTACTGACCCCTTGTGGGACGCCACTGGTAACATCCCGATGCTCTCGGATCTCTTTGTAACTGTTTTCTGTTGTAGAGGTACGCATTAATCCGATAGATCAGCTAGCCAGTTACAACCCCGCCTCTGTGCCAGGTAAGTCCACTACGGGCTCACCATTCAACCCATCCTCAACACAAGTCCATTCCATCCAGCGGTCGACCCCACAGAAGCATTCATAAATTGTAACATGTTGTTCATTCAAAACAGAAATGTTCTCAAAGATGAATTAATATTATAATATTTTAGCATATTGTGCATATATAGGCATAGGTTAGGTGTTTAGGTTCTGTTGGCGATTATTTGTAGTACGTGGGTGAAGCATTTACAGCGTTGTGGTTCGAACAAAATTCGTCAGTGAAGCACTTGTTCCGGAAGTGTTTGAACGTCAGCAGTTGTGAGTCGTGTGTAAACCGTTTTTCATTCATAAACAGGGGCTTTGGCGGGTAGATGGAATTACTTTTGGGTCTTTGTTTGGAGGACGGACTGCACCATAGCTCGTGCTACTTCGAACTTTTTGTTCCGAGTAGCTGAATCTAAAACATCATCAGCTAACCTGTCACTTGTGCCTGTTTCTCCATTTTCTACAGCAGTTTCCTGTTAGGCACTGTGTCAAAGGCTTTCTGCTAGTCCAATAATATGCAATCCGCCCACCCGTCAGTCAAATGTGATCTCGCTTATAAATCTAAAGTTTGTTAGGCAGGATTACTTAATCTGTCAGTCCATGCTGATGGTTTGTTACAAAGGCACTTCTCCCCAGGGGGGCCTTTGTGTTGAGTGTCCCATAGCTGAACAAATCCACAAGGATCGTGATGAGGGTTCGAACCTACGTCTGAGAGGATCCCAGACACCACCTTAATCGACTAGGCCACATTGGAAAAAGAATTGCAACCGGGAGTTCCACTGGACTCACCATAGCTGTTTATATCTGGGGAAGTATTGTATTGTAGCCGTGCCCCCTGTGGACGGCTGTGTCTGACTGAGCCATTATGTGCTGACCACAGTGGGAACACCCCCCCCCCCGCAACACCCACTGTGGAGTAGTGTTGCAAGAGTCACGTGTCAACACACACACAGATCACTTTTAAAGCCGAGGTGCCCATCCCCACTTGATAATTTGCATTGGTTGTTATTACGTTACTTATTGGTTTATTTTCTGTGTTACATTTCAGTTGATAGGCTGCGGATTTTTTTTTTGTTTTCCCAGTTTCATTTACCTTTTTTATGAGTTTTTATGATAGCATTTTGTATTGTGTTTTGTTAGGGCGGTACTCGGGTTGATGCACAAGTTCGATTGAATGTTGATGTTGGTGATGACCAGGGATGGTGATGACCAGGATGGTGATGACCAGGATGGTGATGACCAGGATGGTGATGACCAGGGATGGTGATGACCAGGGATGGTGATGACCAGGGATGGTGATGACCAGGGATGGTGATGACCAGGATGGTGATGACCAGCCCCTTGTTATGTGCGCCTATACATCAACAACACCGGCCAGTGGTACTAATGGAACCCCCCACCCCTCACCCCTCCCTTTCCCAAGCTGCAGAGTCATTAGGGGAAACAAGTGCTGCTTTCGCGGTGTTGTGGTGATTGGCGGGAAGAGTGAGAGGTGCCGGGCGGTGGTGCTTCCACCTACCTTGAGGTTACCTTGAGGTATTTTCCCGGCTTAGCGTCCCCGTGGCCCGGTCGTCGACCAGGCCTCCTGGTTGCTGGACTGGTCAGCCAGGCTGTTGGACGCGGGCTGCTTGTAGCCTGACTTATGAGTCACAGCCTGGTTGATCAGGTATCCTGTACACCGACCACACCGTCTTGTTGCGTCAGTGGAATGTGGCTTTGTGAAGTTTGTATTCTGGTCACTTGTATCGGACCGAATGAAAGTGTTATTCGCCATGGAGAAGTAGTGGCTTGGCGCTTTCTCCCGATAGTTCCTTTCCATGGATAAGTACTGCGTCCTGTCGAGCCATGGAGCCCAATCCCTTCCGGTTTGTTATGTGGTGAACCCGAGACTGTTAGCGTGACGCTGATAATAGGTGAACGCTGGTTTATGAGGCTGCAGAGACTTCGGCGTTGAGGGAGTAGAGGAATTGTTTACACAATTATTTACACAATTGTTTACACACAATAGTGTTGTTGTAAAGCCTCACACCATGTGGGGTGTTGCACCACGCCCGCATGAACAACAAGTCCTCCCAATAGAACGTCGCATTTTGACGTATACTTTTCCTGAGGCCAAAAATCGTCGTACTAGAAAATGGCGGCGGCTCGCGAAGTTGGCATACTGTCCCGTTTTCTGTTTTGGGTCCTGTGGTAGTTTAGGATGGCAGACTTTTGGTACGGCAGTTTCTTGACGTTGGTAAATCTTAGGAGAACGGCTTGGCATGAGACAGCAGACAAAGCGTCAAGAGTTTGAGAGCGAGCGAGGAAAAACGGAACAGACTCACAACTAATGACGTTTGAACACTTCCGGAACAAGTGCTTCACTGACGACTTTTATTCGAACCACAACGCTGTAAATGCTTCATCCACGTACTACAAATAATCGCCAACAGAACCTAAATACCTAACCTAACCAATGCCTACATATGGTAATATAAACTATGCTAATACAAAATAATAATTTATATTTGAGAAAATTCCTGTTTTGAATGAACAGCATGTTAAAATTAATGAATGCATCTTTGGGGTCGCCCGCTGGATGGAATGGACTAGATCTGAGGACCAGGTTGTACCAGCACATTGATGACCCGGCTGCTGCTGCTGCCCTTGCCACAACCACCAGAGTCATCAAATATGACCCGAGTTATGCCATGCTTCCCTATAATGTACGATGCTTGTCGATGCTCAGCCGGCAGGTGCGCGGGTCTGGCGCGTGGAAATATTGATTGGGATCGATGTTGTGTGTCTCCGAGTCTATATATATCTAAGTACTCGAAAACAGCAGCAGCTATTACGGGCTCACCATAGCCCGTGCTACATGGACATTTCGTTCTGAGTAGCTAAATCTAAAACGATAATAATCCGAGTCTATAGTCAGACTGGCTTGCTGCTTGCTACACTCAATTACAGTGTTAGGCGCGCCAGATTTGATGTTCTTTTTCAGTTGAATCCTTTATTGTGTTCCGTATTTTTAGAGAAAAACTCATATGTGTGCAGATGTCTTGAGGAGTCGGCGCAATATAGGAATTCCAAGTTATATTGGATATTTTGAAGTGGTGAGTTATGTAATGGGCTCAGTGCTGTGTCACGTGACCAGTGTGCCCTTGACCTGATTGTCTGGGGAGTGTCTTGACCGTGACGTCATGTTGGGTGAGTGTCTTGAGCATGACGTCATGTTGGGTGAGTGTCTTGAGCATGACGTGGGTCATGATGAGCAATTACTCACCCGGGTGAACTCTGGGTCATTGTGAGATCGAGCGGGTACTCACCCGGTGTACCAAGAGTACACCGGGTGAGGTGTACTCGCTGTACACCTCAAGCTGTGGTGGCAGCGAGGTGTCAGCTTGGCTGTGGTGGCAGCGAGGTGTCAGCTCGACTGTGGAGAAAACACTTAACATTGCGTCGGAAGTGGTGGGGGTGGGGGTAAGGTGTGGGGATTGCGTGAGAGGAGGGTAGGAGTGGGGGGGGGGGTTGTGAGATTGACCTGGATCATACCAGACCTTACAAGGTCACCTCCCCCCTTCCCCACCTCCTCTCCTCTACCCCCAACACCTCTCCTCCACTCCTCCTCCACCTCTCCTTCACCCCCCCCCCCCCACCTCTCCTCCACCCCCCCCCCACCTCTCCTCCACCCCCCCCCCCCACCTCTCCTCCACCCCCCCCCCCCACACCTCTTCCCCACCTCAATACCTCCCGGTGAGGCCTTGGGGGAAGGGCAGTAGGGTTGTTAGAGTAGGGGGGGGGGGGTTGACGCTGTAAGGTTGTTGTTGGGAGGGTAGTACTCACCTAGTTGTACTTGCGGGGGGGGGGGGGTGTTGTTGAGATTCGGCTCTTTGATCCCGCGCAAAGTTAACTGGAGAAAGTTGTTTTTAGAGGGTGGTGGTTGATATTGGATGGTAGTGGTTGTTACACACACATCACAATTGCGTGATGCATCAAATGAACAAATCCACAAGGGCCGTGACGCAGGCTCGAATCCTCGTCATGGCCCTTGTGGAGAAGGAGCAGCATCCTCACCGGAGGCTGGCGTCGGGGGGCGGAAAGACTGGGGGAGATGTGAGGGTGTGGGTACTGGGGGAGACGGGGAGGACAGGTACAGGTGGGGAAGAGATGATAGAGCTGCCTCTTGAGTGGTACTGTAGTTAATGGAACAACCCAGCGGGAGGATGGTCTATTATGGGCTGGGGGAGTGGGGGGTGGGGACATACCCCCGTGCTGCTATAACGGTGTGTTCACTCACTGGATAAGTGACGCACCGAATTATACTCTGCTTTCCGAGCAAACATTTTAAAGCAGTTGACCCAAGAAAAGTTTAGGAGAGAGAGTAGGTAATCATCACCTGAAGGCTCCAAGTATGAAATTCTATGTAGCAAAGACCATGCCTGACTATGTAGCAAATTAATAGAACTTACATAATAGAAGTTGGCGAGGGGGGGGGGGGGGTGTTGATGAAAGTGAGGAGCAAGGGAGAGAAAGGGAGGCTACATAGACAATTGTGAGGGATAGGGAGGGGAGGGAGGGAGGTGGTGAGGCATTTGTGTGTTTGGGGTAGGGGGTGAGAGAGAGGGAGTGGCAGGTGGGGTGCACAGTGGTGGTGGTGGCGGCGAGGCAGTGTTGTGGTGGTGCTAGTGACACACACACACCTGCCTCACCGTGTGTACGCCTGTCCCCACCTGTACATCTGTACATTGTTGCCCCCCCCCCTCCCCTCTGCACCTCCTCGTTCCCGGACAGGTGTTGTCTCGGTGCCAGAAGTGGTCCGCAGGTGCCGGATAAGTGCGTGTTATGACCCTGTGTTTGTATGGCACGGCGGGGGCTCGCGGGCACCATGCGGCCAGTGCCACCTAGTGACCAACTTCTCTAACTGCCAGCAACATTTACTGTGATAACCTACGGCGTCGTCCCTCCTACAAATAAAAAGAAATATGAAAGTGAAATACGAGAAAAAACCTAAAAGTGATAAACTGAAATATAAAAAATTTAGTGGAAGTTGACGTATCTGGGTTACATAGGGGCGACTGTGGCATTTCCCAGCCGGGACGTGATGGAACGATCACTCCAGGTTTTTGTGTGGGTGACGCCTGGTCTCCTGTTACAGTGACATTAATGCTGCACGGTGTGTCCCTCAGGGGGCGCTACCCCCTACCCCTCCGCCCCTAGCAAGCACGCCCCTCGTGCCCACCTGGAGGTGCCATTGTGTATGGTCAGGTGGTGGTGAGTGGGGTACAGGACTGGGGTACAAGACCTCTACCTGTACCCCAGGTAGAGGTCTTGACTGTGTATCCCTACTGTACCTCAGCCTCCTGTCCCCCTGGTCTCCTGAAGTCAGCGGCGGGTCTTCCTCCCACCTCACTGTGTGCTGTTGTTGCCCAAGATGGCTCTTGTTGATTCATGTGAGGCACTCTGCAGGGTGCAGGTGTGTGTAAGTAATTAGCAGAAGACACCATGCCGAGAAGACTATATTAGCACCGTGGTGTGTGTGTGTACGCGCGCGCTCGCCTACGTGCGTGTGCGGACGTGCGTAAATGTCCTAGGTAAGGTAGATCGATCCGTCCGGCGGTCGGATCGTCCGTCCGTCCATCCATATATGCGTGTGACCCTTCTGTCTTGTCAGGAGCCCAAATCCTTCCTTACCCCCGAAAATGCACATTTTAAAACAGGGCAAATGCTGAACCTGCCACACTGATACTCTCACGTGACCTGACATGGTTGGGGGGGCGGGGGGGGGGGGGGGGGGGGCCACAAACCTGTGTGGCCTGCATGACTCTTAACTTCTCTGGCCCAAACTTCCCGAATAAAAATTGCTGGAGCCACATAAAATTGTTGTATATGAGAAATACACTAAAAAAACCACACACACCCCTTTTAGTGCTAGATTCATAACATGGAATACAACTGCCTTATAAGATGATCACTGGACGTCCAGAAAGTATAACACAATGCTGATACATTGTGTTATACTTTGTGTTGTTATGAATCATGTCATAACAACATGATTCATTCCCAATATATACATATAGACGAGTCGCTTACATATGGAACCTTAAGTATACAAACTAAGTGTGAGGCGTGAGCGTATTTTTGTCGGGTAGTCTTATTTGCTATTACTTCTAATTTGGGACACACACTCATCTCAACACAAAGAAGCCTCTCTTTTTCTGGTCTTTGATATTTGTCAGAGGTGAAAATCACTGTTGAGAACAATACGTCTTAGAGACGTAGATAGCAGAGAAACAGATAATGTTCTTAAAGAGATACGTGGATACTGTGTCTGGCTGTGTATCCAGAGTGTCCAGTGGCGCGCACTCGTGTTTGTGTATGCGGGATCACTCTAAATGCACGCCATTTCCTCCACCTCATCCCAACCTGTCCTCTTACGAAAGAACGTCGCTTTTCGCTCGTATACGTTACATAAGGCATTGTCGTACTAGAAAATAGAAGCGGTTCGCAAAAGGACCGCTCTTCCGTTTTCTGTTTTAGGTCCTCTGGTAGGTTAGGAGAAAACGGTGGGAAAACCTTAGAAGGACGGGCTGCTCATCCCGCGTCAGACCGCTCTCAGAATGGGGACGGTCTGGCCAGCATTATACACGAATTAAACTACAATAGGAAGACTGGTGGTGGTGGTGGTAGTAGTGGTGGTGGTGGTGGTAGTGGTGGTGGGGAGGGGATAGACTGGAGTGCAGCTGGGGTGTGGAAGGCAGCATTGGGAGGTGGGGTAGCCTGACCTTGGGTACTGGTCACCTCTGGTCGTATGAATTCAGGTCAGCGTGGAGACTGCCTCGTCTCTCACGCGACTGCCTCTACTGTGTTCCCCCGGGTACCATAGTATGTGTTGAGAAGAGTTCTTTTGTCCAGGAAGTTCAATACGGGCTCGCCATAGCCCGTGCTACTTGGAACTTTTTGTTCCAAGTAGCGAATCTTCAACAACAACAATCTTGTCCAGGAACACTCGAGTACCTGATTATTTTGTAGTGTAATTAGTGGACGTTTATGAAAGTGAAAGGACGCGTTGCTCTTCCGAAGTATTGTTAAATGTGTCTTAAATTTAGTAGAAAATTATATGCTATAGTTTGAAATGGATAATTTACATTTACAAGTGAATGTACATACAATTTACAAGTAAATATCTTCTCGGAATGGTTCAAGTATGGTCGTGTAGGTGGTCACAGTTAAACAAGTGAGGACCATGGTCGTCGAGTTTGGTGTGAGCGGTTGTAGTAAAAGTGCCGGGAGAAGTTGTCTCGATTGAGGTGTGTGTGTGTGTGTGTGTGTGTGTGTGTGTGTGTGTGTGTGTGTGTGTACACACCTCCCTCCCGGCCCGGGGCTCCCTGGGGCCTTCTGGGGGCACTGAACACGGGGCGGTCATCTTAAAAGCACTGGTCTGTGGCCATCCTTGTCTGGTGATTGTCTGGTCTGTGGCCAGCCTTGTCTGGTGATTGTCTGGTCTGTGGCCAGTCTTCCCTGGTGATTGGTCTGTGGCCAGCCTTGTCTGGTGATTGTCTGGTCTGTGGCCAGCCTTGTCTGGTGATTGTCTGGTCTGTGGCCAACCTTGTCTAGTGATTGTCTGGTCTGTGGCCAGCCTTGTCTGGTGATTGTCTGGTCTGTGGCCAGCCTTGTCTGGTCTGTGGCCAGCCTTGTCTGGTCTGTGGCCAGCCTTGTCTGGTCTGTGGCCAGCCTTGTCTGGTCTGTGGCCAGCCTTGTCTGGTCTGTGGCCAGCCTTGTCTGGTCTGTGGCCAGCCTTGTCTGGTCTGTGGCCAGCCTTGTCTGGTCTGTGGCCAGCCTTGTCTGGTCTGTGGCCAGCCTTGTCTGGTCTGTGGCCAGCCTTGTCTGGTCTGTGGCCAGCCTTGTCTGGTCTGTGGCCAGCCTTGTCTGGTCTGTGGCCAGCCTTGTCTGGTCTGTGGCCAGCCTTGTCTGGTCTGTGGCCAGCCTTGTCTGGTGATTGACTGGTCTGTGAGACTTACTGTAATGATATTGTTGTAACGATGTCAATCCCTTAAATAGCCAAATAATATAGCATTGTGATCCGCAATGTTTAAATTGAAATTTGTATGGACGTAATTGTTTGTTGTGTGTGGTTGTGGTTGTGAATCCTGAGTGGTGGTAGTGCAGGTGGGAGGTGTCCTAGTTGAAGGTGCCAGACAGTGTTACAGAGGGCCGAGGAGTGCCAGGTTACAGTGTGTTACAGAGGGCTTGGTTACACTTGCATGGATTGCCAGTGATGTTATGATGTGTTCCTTATCCCACCACAGTCACTATTTGTCCCTTGTTTGGACCTGACCTCTGGTGCTGGGCCCCCTGACCTCTGGTGCTGGACCCCCCTGACCTCTGGTGCTGCCCCCCCCTGACCTCTGGTGCTGGGCCCCCCCTGACCTCTGGTGCTGGGCCCTCCTGATCTCTGGTGCTGGGCCCCCCTGACCTCTGGTGCTGGGACCCCTGACCTGTTTGCAGGGACCTAATTATTTATGAGCAGTTGTGTGAGCGTGAGGACCACTTACAGCGGGGATGAATCTCCAGGATCATAGACATCGTGGTATTAGGTGAGAGTTACGTGACGCAGTGTGCGCCAGTAGGGGAAGGCAGCAAATGGTCCTGGGGACATTGTAATGTTTATCATTTTTCATGGAGGCGTATCCACTTTAGCATTCACTTTAGTATTTAATTAAAAATCCATCCATAACTTTTGTTGCTCATCTTCAAAACATATTATATATATTATACACACACAATATAGCAGGAATGTATTGTTAATTCCAAACGAATTAACTAGGAGTCTCTGATCCGGAATTGTGTTTTTTTTATTAATATCAGTAATGCTTTATATATATTGCTTATTTCTCATTTTTGTCCTTGGTTGCATAGTGTGTGTTAGTGGATAACGCTCGGGTAGCATACCTAGACCTTACCTGGAGAGGGTTTCGGGGGTTCTCCTACTCCCTACTCCCTGAGCCCGGCCCGGGACCAGACTCGAAAGTGGTTATCTGATTTAGTAATGATATCTTTATTGACAAAATGAATATACAACTGCCTATTCCGAGTACAGTAATTAACTATCGTCCCTGTAATAAAGGTGTTATTACAGTGAGGAGGATACTTTACTCACTGGTACAGAAGGCAGGGATGGATTCATAAGAGATGTAGCTACAATTTGTTTTCCTTTTTTTTCCCGTTCTTCCTTCTTAATGTGGGCGAGCAAATTTAGGATAAATGGTTGGGATGTCTTTCATTATACCATTTTCAATTAAATTGTTGCAAATGATTGTACAATAGGTCAGAGGGTCTACAGTCTTTAAAGTTTCACTGATATCGATTATTTTCTCGTAGCCAGACGCAATAACGTAGGTGTAGAGCGAAGATGGTTTTGGGCTCTTTATTATGGTGTTATGCAGGCGATGAGTCACAATAACGTGGCTAATGTTGACCAGACCACACACTAGAAGGTGAAGAGACGACGACGTTTCGGTCCGTCCTGGACCATGCTCAAGTCGATTGTGTCATTCTCAAGTCAAGTCGAAACGTCGTCGTCCCTTCACCTTCTAGTGTGTGGTCTGGTCAACATTATGGTGTTATATAAATGTGTAGGGTAGACGTGAATGGGCTCTGTTGTAACTGATGAGATTTGCTCCATTTTGCCGAAATATTCTGTTTTGTCCTCTGGTCAATAACTAATATTCTGTTTTGTCCTCTGGTCAATAACTATATAAATATTTTGCCACGTTATGTAATATTGATTTTCAAGTTTTCTTCTGAGAAGTGAGTTTAAGGTATGGCAGAGGGCGATTGATATAGATTAAGCCACCGAATAGGTGGCACGGGCATGAATAGCCCTCAAGGCAGAGGTATTATGGCACTGTGTTCCGGGGGGGGGGGCACGATTACTTCAGTGTTCCATCCTCGCGTCACCTGCAACCCGTCCTCCTAATAGCACGTCGCATTTTGACGTATACTCTACCAAAGGCCAAAAATCGTCGTACTAGAAAATTATAGCGGCTCGCGAAATTGTCGTACTGGCCCGTTTTCTGTTTTGGGTCTTCTGGAAGGTTAGGATAAGGGCGCTCTGGTACGACAGTTTCTTGACGTTGGGAAACTTTAGGAGGATGGGCTGCACCTTCACCTTATGATGGTATGCCAATACGTACATTAATGTTTTTGTCCAAAACTGTTACGTTATTCACGGGCTTTTGGGGGTGGATGTCTTATCTCGTACTCTTAAGATATTCGTGCAAGCTCTGAGTCAGACTAGCAGCGAGGAACAGTTGAGTCACGCACCCAGCACTTCAAATTATTCAGTATTTAGTACACAACAGAAGGGGGGTCAAGTACACTGAATTAGAGGGCATTGTTGAAAGACACTGTATATTTCTGTTTATTTTAAACTCGAAGCATTTTTTTTATTTTTGAGTATATACGAGAGAGTTAGGGAAGTATATATTGTGTGTTGGTATTTCAACATTAGTTGTTATTTCCGACTGGTGAGTGGAACAAGTGTCATTGTTTCCTGAGCATGATGACATTGTCCCGGTTACTGTGGGTGACCGCGCGCCTCGTCTCTCGTCTGGGTTTGTAAGGTAGTGACGTGTCCAGATAGGACCATACGGGTGATTCATCATGACGTAATCTACCCGCGCTGATTACCGTCCTCGCCTCACACACCAACATGTGAAAATACGCGGCCTCAAATTATTGATATATGAAACAGTGTAGAAAATGTTATATTTTCAGTGTGTGTGTACGGTGGGAGGCGGGGGAGGGGAGCCGTAGTGTCTGTATTTATGTATAATTTCCCGGGGTGGGGAACATGGTGTGTATATAATATATAATGATAAAGCGTTGTTGATTTTGCTGTTAAGGTATTCGATGCGTCTGACAGTCTTTTTACGTGAGTGTCGAGTTGGGTGATTACCGAAATTCATGCTTTAGGAGAATACAACACAACAAGAGTGACTGTGATGTATTATGTGAAAACGTTTCGTTCCTGCCTGGAACATCTTGAGGTGAGATATGGTATGTAGCACGATTGATGAAGAGTAAGCCTCCCAAGAGGTGGCACGGGCATGACTAACCCGTATAAGTGGTAGCATGAAGGGGTGAGGGTAATAGTACACTGGGGTAGAGGTAAGGTTGAGACAAGCCCCCGGGAATTCATCCCCCACGACAGTTGCCCAACTCCTAGGTGAACAGAGCCATTAGGTGATAGGAAACGTGCCCGGGAATATATGTATAGTCTTGGTTTTAATTTGAGGTATATATTGTGAAAATTATTTGAGTTAGGGTAGTCGAGGATGTGTCTCCCCGCAACTTGACATGGTGAGTGACAGTGATAAGGTGCTGATATGGAGATAACTCAAGTTACATAATATTGATAAGGCAGATAACGAATGTGAATTTAACTAACGGATATTAAGAACACCCCAGACTATGTTTTATCAGCATGATGTGGATACATCCGTCAGGTGTTGACGTTGCTGTCAGCGTCGTTGATCGTAACTAAAAGTGCAATAAACATGAGACAGAGGCCATAGTTGTGGCTTGTGTGATGGATGTGTTGGGGGTGACTGGTGAAGTGGTCAGCCGCCCACACCCAAGCCACCACACAGTGTATCGCTACGCCCGCCCGCGCTGGAAGGCGGCGGGGACACGCCCGCCATGCTAAGTTTGGGCGGGCTGCCGGAGGTGGTGGGTCCTGGCGGCCACCGCCGCTCCAAAAGTGACTGCGGCCTGGACAAACGGGACGAGGTTGCCGACCTGGCCACCCTTAACCCCAATTACCGGAGCACCTCCCCCTCGGGGCATCTCCGCGCCCATGGCCACGCCCACACTCGCCCCAATACGCCCATCATGGCGCGGTCTCCGTCCACCTCATCCATACCCGAAATCTTCATCAGTAGCGAGGACGACAACGGTCCTGGAGTGTCACCCATCACCCGCCTGGCTGTCTTCTCCCTGGCTGACTTCCTCGAGACTGTCACCCACGCCCAGCACCACCCACGGTGAGCCACTGCCCACGCGCGCCACCACCCACGCCCATCACAGTACATAAGTACTATTATAGCTTGTCTTCACATAAGTTTCATTTCCGTAGCTCACGAACATTATATCATTACACAGAAAATACATTCTTTGTATTAGATTCTCAGTATACAAACATTATATACATTATACTAGTATTATATACTCTGTATACCAAGATTATATACACTGTATTCTAGCATTAAATTCACTCTCTATACTAGCATTATATCCTCGGTACACAGACACTATATACTTATTTTAACTATTATATATTTTTTTTTTTTTTTTTTTTTTTTGAGATATATACAAGAGTTGTTACATTCTTGTACAGCCACTAGTACGCGTAGCGTTTCGGGCAAGTCCTTAATCCTATGGTCCCTGGAATACGATCCCCTGCCGCGAAGACTCGTTTTTTCATCCAAGTACACATTTTACTGTTGCGTTAAACAGAGGCTACAGTTAAGGAATTGCGCCCAGTAAATCCTCCCAGTAAATAAATATATACTTATTTCAACTATTATATATACTTATTTCAACAGTATTATATCCTAAATACACCAGCATTATATAATGTGTACACTAGCATTATATAATGTGTACCACTAGCAATATATCATGAGAACACTTGCATTATATCTAAAGTATATCGGTATTATCATTACACTTACATGATGTACTCATACCTACATTATAACCACAGTTGTTACATATAAAGTAGCAACAAATACATGATTTGCGTGCATTTATTTCTGTCCGGAACTCACTCACTCATGCTAGTTTCCTCGGGAATATTTTCTTCGTTTTCAAGGGTTATTACACGAGTATTATAACTGTTTAATTAATAATATATGATTTGTATTTATTATTGGCAGCCATGCTGTGTCAGACCACAATATAATCATGAGTGATATTGTGCTACGTGCAAGATAAACTGTTTGGATTACTTAGTGAAAATTTAAGCCACATAGTTATGGTAATATTTAGGAATCTTTATTAAGAGTTGGAGACCCCTGCACCGCTGAGAATTTCAGTGGCATGGGTGGAACGCGGCCTCTTTATATTCTCGCTTTATATTCTCGCTTTTCTCCCTCTAGCTTAGACATTTTTGGGGGGTTATAGGAAGAGATGACGATCACTGTTCATTCATTTTTTTCATGTAATTCTTAACGAAATTAAATTATTTTGTTGTCTCCAGTTCTCATAACATATATTTTCTAACTTTTTTCTCATAGATTGGGAGTAGGTAATAGGACAAAACTTATCTATGACTAAAAAAAACGTCCAAGTGAAATAAGGCTGCATACTAGAATGTTCTATTATTTTCGCCCAGGTGAGAGGGGAGATTATCAGATAGGCCTCAACTGCTTCAATTTTAGGAAATGTTCTGGATATCTTCAATGTATATTGAAGGCTAGAGGTGTCTCACTAACAGCTAATATTCTGTTATTCTGTAAATAATACAAATAATCGGCAGTTTCCATAAATATGTATTGAAACGCCTCTTTGCATCGAATTGAAACTTACAACATTTTTGTATTTTTGTATGTTATGAAAGTTATCTGCTGTATCATGGCGATAAATATGGGTTGTCTGCAATAAAGTTTGTCTGCCATATTATGGCAAGGAATAAGGTTTGTCTGCTATATTGTGACAATAAATAAGGGTTGTGTGCGCGATGTTATGGCAACGGATAAGGGTTTTTCACATCACTTGCACCTCAACAGTTGATCTGTTAATGTCTTCCCCCCTTGTTGTTATGAGTGTTAGTGTTATTTTACCTCACTATAGAGGAATGCACCTAACATAGAACCATCTCTACCTCAAACAAAAAATAAACAAAAGTTACCCAAGACCACAGCTTGAGAGCCTCTGGTGGTATTGTGACCTTCGTGTTTAGTGTAACTATACCGTCACAAAGATGTAAGTTGTCACTGGTAACAACAGTGCAGGATGTAGTAGTTACCAATGAAATTAGTAGTTACCAATGTAGTAGTCACAATCGACTTGAGAATGGGCCAGGACGGACCGAAACATCGTCGTCCCTTCACCTTCTAGTGTGTGGTCTGGTCAACTTCCCAATGAAGTCTTGGAAAACATACCACTTGTCGTATTTTCATCAACAGGAACATCTTATCAATCCATTGCTATAAAAAAAAATCGTTTCCTTTCCAGTTGGGCGTTTGCTAACACTTTTCTACTTCATCTATCATTATTCTTTTAATTGTTTTTGTTTGCTTCCATTTAATGTAGTTATTTATTTTTTTCCTATTGTACATATGCTTTGCCATTTTTCCTGAGTAAAATACAATTGCAATACTGCTTTTTTTATTCATTTCAGCCTACAACACTGTGTATGATAATTTTAATTTACAGCACCAATAAGCAAAACAATTACGTTAGGCTGTCATGTGAATAACATGATAACCCTGACAAACTTGTTGATGGGAGGGTGGGGGAGGTGATTGATTAATGAATTTTAGTTCAAATTAGTAACTAAAGATGTGTATTTTGTGCGTACAGGAAAAAGTGCAGCTCGAGTGAAGTGGGAGGCCCCGGCCATGGGGGTGGGCGACGGCGCTCGCCCTTGGCCGCCCGCAAGTCGACCCCTGCGGCAGGAGGCGCCAGCGCCGGCGAAGTTACCGCCGCTAACAACACCACTAACAATTCGACCCCGGGAGGCGGGGCCCTTGGAGGGGTAGGAGGCCAGACCACCTTACACCAGCCCAGAACAGGTGGTGGAGCCGCAGCATCCCGGCTGGGCAACCCGACGGGGCACCATGATGACGCCCCAGCACACTCTTCCAACGAGGACTGTGATGCTGTAAGTTAGATGCTCTCCACATACAAGAGTTGTTACATTCTTGTACAGCCACTAGTACGCGTAGCGTTTCGGGCAATACCACCTCTCTCAAAACTCTCCACATACCACCTCTCTCAAAACTCTCCACATACCACTTCTCTCAAAACTCTCCACATACCACTTCTCTCAAAACTCTCCACATACCACTTCTCTCAAAACTCTCCACATACCACTTCTCTCAAAACTCTCCACATACCACTTCTCTCAAAACTCTCCACATACCACTTCTCTCAAAACTCTCCACATACCACTTCTCTCAAAACGTTTTGAGAGAAGTGGTATGTGAAGAGCTAAACCCCAAGTAGCACGGGCTCGCCATAGCCCGTGCTACTTGGAACTTTTTGTTACAGGTAGCGAATCTTTAACAACAACCACTTCTCTGGTTGATTACTGTCATGCCAGTTAAAACCCTCGAGACTAGTTGCAAAGGTTATTCTGACTTTTTGTCTAGTGTGGTACCTTCACTTTATACTTCGGCCCCACGGACAAGTTTATATACCAAGTTTACTCTCTCTTATTGTTGAACAAGCTTTGCTTACTATATTTTAATCACTGTACACTACGCTGCTTGAGTGTTTAAGCTTTTAGTTCATTTATTATGCACCCCAAACCCATCCTGTGCATGGTAGTTGCAAAGGTTACAGAGACACATAATGGGCTCTGTAACCTTTTCCACTACCGCCCACACGTCTGGGTACGGGGTACTACTGGCCGCTACCATGGTCGATTGACGTCTGCTCGCTCAGCCCTCCTCATAAATTGCTTACATACTGAAAACATTTGGATAAATGGAGTTAGCTGCCTGTGCTCAACTAAACCTAACCAAAGCAATCCAAAACCTAACCCAATCCCAACCCAACCGACTTAAATAAAAACAAACCTTGCTTAATCAATATAATACATTAACTTGGACAAAAAAAGAAGTTTGGCTGATGTTTGTTTCTATGTGCTCTATATAAATAGCACTAAAATACACTTTGTGGTGTTCCTACTGTATTCTTTTAATTGTCAAATAATTCATTGTGTCTGGGGGACAGGCAGCTAGTTTATACATACAGTATATGCTAGGCTTATTAGTTTCAAGCCCCTATTTCGAATTACTGACCCTCCCAAGGATGCCCCCACAATAAACTGACTTACCTCCTGGGTGCTTATTTACTGCCAGGTGAACTTATTTACTGCTCTTCACTGGCTCTATTCTGTATTTTCTTCCTTACCTTGTCCTCATCCTAGTAGAGTTCCATTTTACCCTCATTCTAGTACAGTCCTTTTTCCTCACCCCCACTCATTCTCCTCATTGCCAACAGTGTAGTCCTCATGCTGTCTTTAGTATAGCTTCTCATGTTCTTGTCCAATACAGTCCCCACCCAGTGCAGTCTTCAGCTATTAATACTGTAATGTCCCCATTGGCATTATCTGAGCACAGTCTTAACAGTATCATGTCAAGTACATGTCTGATTGTATCCCAGTACTTACCTTAGTTTGTAATATTACACCAAATTTGATGATTACTTGTAGACCTCAGCAAGCTCGAAAGGGAGAAGTAGAGCGAGAGTAATCTTAGGGGGACAAGTCTCTTTGCTCAGCATTACCCCTTTTGAACTGTTTTTTTTTTTATGTTCAGAACCATTGCAAAATGAAACGAGGTCCTGTGGCTTGTTGCCTCTGCTTCTTTTACTGCATCTTATTGACTAATTAATTACTGTATTTGAATTCATAATAATTGTTCACTGCATATCACCAGCTTACAACAGAGAGTATGAGTTGAATTGCTAGTGCTTAAAAATTATATTTACCAGTAATAGTAATTATTGCTATGTACTAAAGGATGTCAACAAAATTGGAAGGTTGATAGCATATTTAATAAATGGAAAATTTTGAATTGAAATTGCTCCAGACACATTGCTTATTAAAAATATTTCTATTTCCCAAATTAAATTCACATAAGTTTTGTCAAGAACAGTAGTTGTTTGCCATGATAGACCTGGAAGTATTTACTGAAAATGTGGGTTCTTTGTTTCAATTGAAAGTTCTACTTTAATTTCTACTAGTATTAATTTTCAAATATATTTTATATTCCAGGAAACGGTACCATCATCGGGAGTGTCTAATGGATCTGGGGAGTTGGTAGATGCTTTACGAGTTGGTGGAGGAGATATTGGGACTGTGGACGATGGTGAGGAACACACACCACACATTCAGCGTACGCGAGAAGCCTTGGAGCACATCCAGGCTAAGATTCAGAAAACTAAAGATCTTATCAAAGAGGAGCAAAAAGCAAGAGATGGTGGGTACACAACATGATGAGGAAAGCACTAATCAGGCACTTCTTTAGAGCTTTGGGAAAATAAGCTTAAATCAGGGTCATTATTTCTGGCTTGTATTTTCAGAATACAGTAATCATTTTCTTCAAAGACAATGTTGTCCCTGTACTATTCTCTCTACACACAATTTAGTTATTAAGATACAATGGGAATATTTATTGATAATTTAATGTGGGAATTTTTTAAAAATGCATTGTGTACTAGACCTGAGATGAGAGATTAATGTGTCATATATAATGGGGTTGTGTGTGCAGTTTGCATACAAATAATTCTTTATATGTATCGTCTAAAATATAGAGAAACCCTAAGATGAGAGCACGCTTCATTTGTAATACTGTATATGTTTTGGTTGTAAATGCTGTATCAAACCTCTATAAGGTGTTTGGCTTATGTAAGCTGTAACAGTTCAGATTAGAACAAAACAAAAATTGATGCCTTAATCCTTCTGGGACACACTATGGCTAAGATATCTATGAACATTTTAAAAATAATTATGCCTCTGTAATCCTCTTTGTTTGCATACACTTGCCTTCCTTAACACTGTGGCTTATGTAGACACTCCTTGAGACATTTCAGCCACCTTTAAGTGTTCAGTATTTAAAGGATAACTCATAACATTTGTTAAAGATGCAACTGCACTGGTTTGACTATCTCAACATCGAGTCAGTTGCCATTTGTTTGCATTTAGAAAACAGAATAACCACTACTTCATCAAACATAGATATGTGGGAAGTAGAAGAAACAGACATAAGCCACAAGCATAAAAAAAAATAATCAGTAAGAAGTCATAAGGAGTTGTAGAAAATTTATCACAGTTGTTCACCTTCTACAGCTTTGTTTAAATAAAGTTTCATGTACCATGTAAGCATAGTATTGATTCACAACATAAATTTTCACTTATTACAGAAAATGTCAATGAATACCTTAAACTTGCTGCTAATGCTGATCGTCAGCAAATGGCTCGTATCAAGGCCGTGTTCGAGAAAAAGAACCAGAAATCGGCTGCTCTTATTCAGCAACTTCAAAAGAAGCTAGAAAATTACCAGAAGAGATTACGTGAAATTGAAACCCATGGATTGATTGTTGCTCACCGGCAGCCCAAGGAGGTGTTAAGAGATATGGGTCAGGGCCTCAAGTAAGTACTCTTTGATACTCTATACAGTATAAGAGGATCAGAAATGCTTTCCTTGTTAAAAATACTAGCTAATTCTAACCTATAGTTGCTTGGATGAATATCTACTTATGCTCATTGTGTGTCCTCTTGGCTATTAATTTGTGTTACTGTATTTTATAAATAATGCTTCAGTATTGCAAAATCTTTGACAAAATTTTGAAGAAAGGCAAAGTGCAAGTGAAATTCTTTGCTTGAGTAAGGAGCAAGCAAAACAGCATATGGGTATGGCACTTTCAGATGGTGTAAGGTGTGGATAGTCATCACTGTGCTTAGATTTCTATTACTGATGTTCAATAAAGTTTTGTAAAGTTGCAACAAACACACAGGATGGTGACTAAATATATATGTAATATAACTTAGTTACAGAGGTTGGTAATAGATAGCATATTGACACTGAGACAGGTTTGAGCCATAGTGTGCTACTGTTGAATGCTGGTAGTGGTAGAGATGGTGATATCGAGTTAGGCGGTTTGTCACATATTCGAAGTAGATATAAAAATAGCCTTAAAAATAATTACAATAAGGGAAATATTTAAGGAATTAAAAAAAGTATTATTGTTCCTAGTTTTTCAACCTTTTGTCAGGAAAATTAAATTGTCTATCAAAGAGTTAGCTTTATTCTGACCTATATTTTTTCTTGACAAAAATTATGAATGTCTGTAGTAATTACTGATAACTTGAGATAAAGTACAATGTACTGTGTATAGTGGTCATTTTCCTCTTACCACTGTTTACCACTAGTGACCTAGCCTTCTAGTTGAGTTCTTTCTACTGTACTTGGTTTTCAATTCTTGCAAATTTTTGTTCTAGCAGTTTTTCTTTCTTGCAGCTCTTAGTGTAACAAAGACATTACTACATGGCCAATGAGAGATGTCTCGGTGCAATTTATTAGGTTCTCTCCAAAAAAAGCAGGTGGACCATTAGTGAATTCCCCTAAAGTTGAAAGAAGGGTATTGGAAAGCCATGATTAGAGAGTTGTCTTGATTTACAATATTACTCCTCCGCCTTCATTTTAACTGTTTCGCATATTATACTGTGCCTCCGGCTCTCATGTTATTTTATTTCAGCTTTTATATTTGGAACCATTATCGCCAGTATTTCCCAGGCCTAGATTATATTGTATATTTCTTGCCTGGACTCCAATACCTTGGGTGTTTGAGTAGATGCTGGTATTTAATGATATCTGCATATTTTCTGTTAAGTTATATCGGACTTAAATGCAGTTGTTGGTATACACTACAGTATTTATAATTGGGTTTTGCTAAGCCTGCATATATTTCATTGGCATTTTGCTGTCCTTTAGTGCATCCAAGACTCTTTATCATAATCATCGTGTTTCCGATGTTATTAATTTAAAGGGAGGGATTTTTGGGCTCTAGGCTCTTGCTGCTTGGATTGTCTAGGTGTCGAGATTCCATGGGCTTTGCTTGCGTTTCATGGGCATTTTAGTATTTGTCTAAATATTTGAATGGTGATACTGTTATTTGTCCTTAGTTTTTGCATTTTCTTTATTGCCTCCATTTTAAATTTGGCTATTTCTCTAGATTTTAGAGGCTGTCACTGGTATCTAAATTCTATTGCCATAGAGATTTAAGGCCTGTGATAGAGATTTTGTAATTCCTTAATAAATAAAATATAGAGTTTGAAATCTGGTGCCTGGGTATTATGAACAGGCTGTACTTCTGCTTTCATACTTTGTGAAGTATGAAAGCAATCATGGTAATCAAAGTGGCTTTAGTTGTCATTTGGAATACGTAATATCAGTATTCTGATATGTGTAATGTGTACACGAGTACATAATTGATGTGTTTTTACAACATTTATTTTATATATAATCATCAATTTTGGATTTTTTTTTTCCGATTCATTATTTGGTTTTATGGTGTGTAACTTTCCCACTATTATATTCACTCACTTGTATAAGGATAGCAGTTGTTTACATTAGTAGTGTAGCAGCGAGTGCCACCAAGCAGCACAGCTGTTCATCATTCTTGCTAGTCACAGCTGGGCATAAAATATCACTTCCTCAGTAACTGCTGACCAGTGATCACTCGAGGGTCATTAAATTAGTCTGTATCAACATGTCAGGTCTTGAAATCTCATGCATCACTGTCTCTCGCATCATTGTTTGGCTTAAAGTGGCAACTCCTATTTACTACGAGTAAATTTTACAAAATGGGGCCAAAATTTGTGTTACTATGAATAAAATAAATTAAGGCTAACAAATGTGATTATGGTACCTGTATATAAATTTAAGTACTGTATAATTAATTAAGAGCAAAAGCATGATGATATGACATACTTTTTTATCCATTATCACTAATGTTAGTTTATTTTATTATTGTCTTTTGTTGAACCTAACACATTGTTCAGTAGTGGGCCTGAAAAATATTCATGTTTAATTACTGGGACCCCTCCAGCCCAATGGTACATACAATAGATTAGTCACTATACTTTATACGCGATAGCTAAAGGTATTCATACTGCGAATTCATCCAAGGATTAAAACTGTAATAAGGTAATAATTGGTAGTGTATTCATGCGCAACCAGTGTACTTTTTGCCCATATCTTTGTTATGCATTCAATACCAAAAAATACAATTGGTAGGAAGTACAGAATCCAAGTACAGTGCAGAATATTATTCTTTCTTTAGGACAGTGATCAGTAAGCCTAAGGAGATAGCACATCTGATCAAAAACAAATTTGGTTCTGCGGACAATATCAAGGAACTAGCAGGGGAGGAGGAGCGTGATGAGGAGCGGGTGCATCACGGGTCAGCTACGTTACCCGTAGGTGCAAGTTTGGTGCCTCCTACCTCCTCTAATCAAGGGAGCAATCTCCCAAGGTAAATTATATTAGTTTCTTTATAAATTATACCTTGTATTATTAAGCTTAGTTAAAGTATTTCAATTAGTGCAGCAGTTCCATGACTCAAGAGGGTGGTGATGACAAAATCAAATTTGGAATATACATACTGTACCTATTAAGCCATGTACAAGAGGTATCAAGTCAAGTACTCATAGCAGTTGTGTGTAGATAATCTTCAAATGATCTTTCCCTCTCTCAATAAGATGGGACTTTAATGAAGTTGAAAAGTGTGGAAGTTAGCTAGAGTTTGTAGCACCAGAGGAGAGGTGTCTTAAGGTTTTATGGAACACTTCATTGACATGTGGTTTGCAACCTTCTTGCATAAATTGTATTGCATGCCACTTATTATATTTGTTTAACTATTTTCATGATTCTACTGTATATAAAAACAAGACATCGGATGCATCTAGAAATAAGTCTAGGATTATTCTTTAAAGTACAACAATTTTGTAGAAATTGAATCCTTTATTTTTCATTTTTAATTAACCAGTGTTATATTTTATGACACTTTGTGCCTCGTGCCTACTAGTTAAAAATTAAAATAGTTAAAATTGAAAAGAAAGATCTCCATGCACTTTAACAGGATAACATTACAAAGATCGTAAATGGATTTTTTTTATTACGTCTTTTTGAAATTAAAAGAAATGACATAGCGGTAATTGTACTCTGCCAAACATTGTTATGATTGCCACAGTACATGTGGAAATCGTAACAATGGATTGCAGTGCACATATTGGAGGACAAGTGAAATATCTAATGAATGGGGCCATTTTGACAGATTTTTTCGAGGAGACTTATTCACCCTTGCAGTGATGCTTTCATATTAGATTGAAGTTTACGAGCCACTTACTATTGAGCCGTTATCCATTTTGCTTTGCATGCTTTTCTGGCTTTTTGTAAGAAACTTCCCATTTTTGCTGGCATATAAGATGCATATGTGGAATATGTGAGCCTGTTGGCTGCACCATGTAACAGCCTGTTGGAGCAAGTTATTACAAGTCAAACCTGGCCCCAGGTTGGGTTTGGGGAGTAGAAGAACTTCCAGAACACACACTAGGTATGCACCTATTTCACAAGAATATTTTGTGGAAAAGAAAAATTTTAGTATGATTCTTATGTAATGAAAGTGATGTTCGAGTTGTTCGTGTAATACAATATATATATATATATATATATATATATATATATATATATATATATATATATATATATAATGTATTCAGTAGGTGATGGATCAAAGCTGTACATCCTATCTACCAGCAAATATGGTGTACTGACCCTTTTGAATAACTAGATTTAAAATATGTGCTTCTATTTTTTTGTTATAGATGTTATTTAATGCAGTTTGTCACCTAAGCAGAAGAATATATAGAAATTATTTTTATTTAATCTATTTTTAATGCATCTGATGAGAGTTTGCTTCGGAGAGTCACATTTTCTGCTCTGTTTATAACTACAGTACTAGAATTGTCTCTCATGATGGGACATTACACAACAAAGACTAATATCTTGATGGATAAATATTTTAAGTACGTTGCCTAGAAGTAGTCAGTTGTGTTTATTGGAATCACAAGCATGATTTTTGTGTACCTTGTACTGTATACACAATGTGAAGATCTTTGTATTGTAATTAATTTCAAAGCTTTTACTATTATTAACCAGATCACAAGTTTCTTGTATTTTCAGTATCTTTGCCCTTTTTTCTAGATTTTTTGTTATGAGATTAAAAATTGCAGAGGAGTTTTTCTTGATTCATTAAGCTATACATCCATCCTGGGAATCAGAAAATGTAAGAAATTAGTGCCGACGACTCATTATGTACACAATCAAAGGGTCGTAATCTTGTCACCAGGTTCCCTCCCACCTAACACAATGGGAAATTGTGTCAGTTTATTTTAACAATTATTAGCCCTATGATATTAGGTCATACAGCTCACAACACAGCATCAAGAATTCTACAGAAAACTGCTGGAAGCTGTCGGTTCAGTGTGGTCTGGTACCTGTATAGAAATTACTTTATTGGTCAACAAAGGCCACAAATATTGTGGGAATGTTTACAGTCCACATTGGTTAGGTTAAGTGCTCACCACTGCACTGCTCACTTGGTTTAGGCAAAAACTTCATAGTGCAATCGTTAAGGATATATTTCTGTTG
This sequence comes from Procambarus clarkii, assembly GCF_040958095.1. Lineage (NCBI taxonomy): Eukaryota > Metazoa > Arthropoda > Malacostraca > Decapoda > Cambaridae > Procambarus > Procambarus clarkii. The sequence continues at coordinate 42,449,974 of NC_091183.1, read as the reverse complement.
TTTTTATAAATGTTTAGGTAAAGTTAATGTCAAAATGTTTCCAAACTCAACCATTTTCATTTAAGAGTGATGAAAACATTAACAAACATTAAAATATAGCCTAATTACAAAAAAAAAGTACAACTCTCAGAGTACCTTAAGGTGCTCTGCGCAGTACAGTGGTCTGCAGGTCCACCTTGCTGTTCTCGGCTAAATATAAAGGTTTAGTGAAAGGATTAATTGACAGTATAATACAAATTAATACAGCTTTATATCTTGTACAATAATTAGATTGAAAGTAAATGTTGGCAAGATAATTTTTTTTTTATCAAGTTAATAGAGGAGAGTTGATATTGTTTGCCTACAAAAAAGAAATACATCAGTTTCCACAGATGCAGTGGTAAAGCAGATGCAGTCTGCTTTATTGTAGATGCAGTCCCTGTGGCGCAGTGGTAAAGCACTCACCCGGCATTTCGCTAGCGCTCTGGCCTGAGTTCGTATCCTGGCTGGGGAGGATTGACTGGGCGCCAATCTTTAACAGTAGCCCAATGATATTTGATTGTGTGTACAATATTAATGCAGTGAGCAATATTTTTAATGTATTGTAATTAAAAAATATATATAATACATATTTCTCAGAAATAACTAAAATGATGCATTCACCCAATTAATTCATCTTGGTTCATGAGTCACAGCATCATAAGAGAGTATGTACTACCTTAAACTTCACAAAAACCACTCTTACCGATCCCAAATAAATCACTATATTACTTCCAAGATTATTGATTACTCATCAGCTACAGTTTATGCAAAAATATACAGAAACAAATAAAATTGTTTTATGAATACAAAAAGCTATTTGTATCAGTGTTTCTCCTCGGTTATGTGCATTCCGGTGCATTTTGTCATGTCATGCTTGCTGCCATGTTTTGTTCCATAAACAACTCGAATGGCATCTGCATACTGGACTGTCGAGTTTCCTGAGGTGCTCAAGTCAACGCCAAGGGCAAACTTTAATTGTTCTCTATTTAAATATCACTTTAAGTAGAAATAACCACAATTTTGCAAATTTCCTTCATAGAGTTAGAAATTTGTCCCTTTCAGTACCTTTGTATTTAAATATTGTGTGTGTTTTTTACATGATGCAGGCTGCTCATAATCATTTACTTTCAGCAGTCATCACCAGGGTTCTTCAGCTCAGGGTGCAGGTGGCAGCAGCAGTGGTGGCGGCCACCATGGCAGCAAGATTGGCTCGGAAGAAGGCTCGGAGTGTAATTCTTCCATCACCAGTGAAAGTGTTCCGGGAGGAAGCACTACCTTAGCTCACCTCGCATCGCCCAGGAACCACCATAGCCAGGTAGTCAGCATACTCATTACAGTACTTTTGTATGTTAATATCCATTTAAAAAAATAACCCGACCCACGCTTGAATTGAAATGAAAGTGATACGACTTTATAAGGGTCTATGATGGACTGAAACGCTGAACACTTTCATTTCATATGTGTAGGTGTAAACAAACACTAGATACAACACATTATTCTATCTTCTCAGTGTTCACATTGTTGTGGGTGATCACATGGTTTACTATTGTAGACTAATCTATGTATACTTGTTGAATATATAATATTTTGTCTCCAGATTTCCTTATTCACTTACATTTTTCAATATGTATCATCCCTATTGTGAAAATATTGTTACCCAATTTTTTTCATGTTGGTAATGTCACTGAGAATTGGCATTTTTCCAGTACTGTAGTTGCCTCTGTTATCTTCCTTTCCATGACCTTCAGACAGTTTGGGGTTGTATTCTTTCATGAGCCTTTTGCTATGGGATTATATATGACTACTGTTATACAGTACCACTAATCCACTTCTTGTTTCCATTTATGTCAATTATGTACAGTAGTTCTGCAGAGTGGCTACCTCTATCACAGGTATTCCCTCAAGACTACAGTATAAGTGTAGCAACTGTTCCGCTTCTCTTCCAAGTATCATCCTGTGAAGATTGTATTCCCCCATTACTGTAATAATTTGTGGCTGTACATCCAGTGTCGTTTCTTGTAATTCTTAAACCTTTGTGATTTGTGGGTATGTATGCATTACTCTGTCACTGTTCATCTATACTGGAGATCTTTTATCCTTGCCAGGGATGAATGTTTCAGTGTATCTGGGTTCAAGGGGAGAGTTGCATTATATTACATGTGTCATTCCTCCTTACCTAATTCGGGAAACCAATTATGCATGTGTGTGGGGGTTGACAAACCACTTGCTTCTTTTTCTGTCTCAATAGAGGCCACTAAAGATGGTGGTCCTCGATTAAAGTCAGGTAAGGTAATTATCAGGAGAAAACTCTAAGCCATTGTGACTATATAGCACTTTGAGGGGATCAGAATAAAGATTTGGAATGGGACGGTGGGGGGGGGGGGGAATGGTGCCCAACCACTTGGACGGTCAGGGATTGAACACTGTCGCTCTACCGTCCAGCCCAAGCGGTTTGTGTAAATTCAGGCAAATTAAAAGTATATCTGGGAGACCTTGGTTATTGATTCTGCTGTAGTTTGTAACACAGTTTTTCTATATTGCTTCCACATCGTTTCATGGCAGATCCCTCTTTCTTCTTTCCCCACCTGTACTCCATCAAAATGAGAACCTTTGTAATGATGATTGATGATGACTATTAATACAGTGTTACCAATTTATATATTTAGAGATTATTATAAATTTACAGTATTTATAGAATACGTTTCTATTTGAAATGTATAGGACATATAAGCTATTATTTTTATATGCTCTGTGTGTTCAATAATTCTGTATGTTCAAATCAATCAGGTTACAGTGCAATTTCAAGAACATAGCCTGAGCTTTCAATTAATTTATAATACAGTATATAAATTAGCTTAAAAAACTAAACAAATTTGAAAGCTTACCAGGAATGAATCTGATTTCACAACAACAAATATGCTGTAGTTAGACAAGAAAGAGGTACTGTACTGTAATAAAGTAAAGGAAAGCCTATTATTATTAGCCGTTCTTGATTTATACCAAAGTGAAGTGAAAGTAGTCCAGCCTCTTGCTCTTCACTCTTTTACTTTGATGTGAACAGTGTTTCAAAACTGTTTCATTTTGGCTCTCTACTTTCTCTGGGACTGTTAAATACTCTATAATAATTTGCAGATTTTTGTTATTATTTTTTTTTTAATTCGCTGAGAGTAGATAAAATAACCTGTCATTGTTTTACAGTTAACTAGTGTAGATTTTTATGGTTTACCTGGAGGAACAACTATTGAACAGCTGCTGATGGAGCTACGAGAGAGTCGGGAAGAATCAACACGACTTAGAGAAGAGATTGATACAATAAAAGTAAGTTTTTTCAGTAAATAAACATTCAAAAACTTGATTACTGCATCAACAACAGATACTGCTAAAGAAAAGTATAAACTAAGAATATTGATAACAGAATGCTTAAATGTTAATGACCTGTCTTAATTGGTCATTACTGTGCCTTAAAAAGTCATGGTTATATCTCTCGAGTGGATTTCATAAGATGCTCTACTCATGAAATTAATATATGGCTGTACAATATACAGTGTACTCATTGCACCTCTAAACATAAATTCACTTCATTTAAATGTTTATTTTCATTATGAACATAGGTGCTTGTGTACATACTACTTGTGTACAATTTTGTAGTTGTTCATGAGTTTGGTGTTTTGTAGTTCTCATCTTTGGAAATGTTTGTACATCCCTCATAATGATTATGATAATTCTTGTTGATCATTATTAAGCCATTCCTTATTATCACCACCATCTCTACTACTGACAAACTGCATATGTTGTTTAACACTTTCACTGCCCGATCACTCACATTCCGTCATGAAACCAAAATACGGAGTATGCAACATGACACAAACGGAGTCAATAACTTAAAAATTTGTACAAATTCCATTTATTGTCCGAATACTATGGAACTTGTTTTAAAATGAGCGCCAACTTCTTCCCATTCTCTGTATCCCCTACGTGGCATCCTGAGCCCTCCATGTGGACGCCCATCCCCGCAGGAGGCTCACTGTTCTCATGACCTTGCTCGTGACAGCCGCGGCCTCCCCTCGAGTCAAAAAGTTTCCTCATTCTGGTTATTTTATCTCGGGTATTTGTTGTTGCTGGCTTTATAAACACTGCAGATTGACTTCCGGATAGATACTGATCAAGAACAGAGACAATCCATGACAAAAGCATTGAAAGAAGCACGTATGAGGGAAAAGTTACTGAGTTTTCTTAGAAAGTATAGAAAAGTGAGACTTATGTGTTCTTATATTAAAATATCCCTTCACAGCATTCTATTGCAAACAATTTAATACCAATTTGAATGACGTAGCATGGAAATTGAGGTCAGAAAGTTGAAAAGAGTATAAACATTGCAGTGGTAAACTCTTAGGCAATACTCGGGCTACCTTGCAGTGCGCGGTGGGTCTAAAGTATAGGAAAGTGAGACTTATATGTTCTTGTATGCACATATTCATTTGGAGAATTCTATTGCGAACAATGTGATATCAAATTGAACGACATAGCATGAAAATTGAGGTCAGAAAGAGTATAAAAAAAAAAGGCTTTTTAGCTTTTTAGAAAGCTAAAAAGAGTATAAACATTTGTGGGTGATGGAGAGTTCATGCGCACCACTCGGTCGACCTTGAGGTGCGCGGCAGGTCACCGCTGGGGCAGCGAAAGTGTTGAATCTCCTTACGCCTCCTACCAAAACATGAGTGCAACCCTTCTGGTCAGCCTCCACATTGATAAATTAAGATTATTTGAACCTTCCCAGAAAAGTCTCATTAACCTGGTGTCTCCTCTTATCATCATAACTAGGTTAAAAAATATTTACATATCCTACTTTATTCCCTGACAAAATATCTGACCCCATCATTTGATAGTTTATAATACTGTACTGTATTTAAACAAGTACATTACTTATGAAACTGGACGACTATATGATGTGACAACAATTTTCCATATCATGGTGCCCGAGGTCAGTTTCTGGTCTGGGAGTATGTGAATGCAGGTGTGCAGACAGATTGGAGGGAGCATTTTTTGGGGGCTGGGAAAATGTGTACCTAACTAAGCAGTTCAAGTTAAACATGTATAGCTTTTCCCCTAGGTGGCTATATATTACAGGATACCTTCTGTAAATAATGGAAAATTAATCATCCACGGTTATCTGACCTTTGCAGTTGCAAAGAGCTAGATTTCACTCCTTCTTAGCCACTTATAAGTTAGCACTAATAAGTAAACTGTACATAGGACCTTGTAGCATTGGTACCACATTTTCCTGCATAACTTTCATGGGGTTGAGAAAGTACTGAGAATCTATACCTTTAGCAGTGGCGTAATAAATTTGATTACAAATGGGCTTTTTAAAAGTTAAAAAACTAAATTTTTTGCTGGATTATTTTATTTACTTACTCAAAATATGTCTTTTTGGTAATACATTATAATAACTTACATTTTGCAGCAAACATTAGCAGCAGAAGTGAATTCAATGCGTGATGGATTAGCAGAAGAGCGTTTCCGATGTGATCGACTTGAAGAACAAATAAATGATCTTACAGAGCTACACCAAAATGAGATGGGAAATCTTGTAACTAATATGTCAGACATGGAAGAAAAAGTGCAATACCAGAGTGAAGAACGTATACGGGACCTACATGAGATTGTGGAAAACTGTCACACAAGGGTGAGTGTCATTAGAGAAGATTGGATGTGCTGAGAGGATTGGATGTAGTGATGAAATTCCTTGTAAAGGTCCTAAAATCAATGGGCAGTGTTGTGAAATTCTGACGATTTGCAGGTAAAATTATTTGAGTTCCAATTAGAGCCATGTGGTGCCAATTAGGCCATATGTCATAGCCTGGACCCCCAACACCATTGTAGATTATGTTTGTGTGCTTTTCACAACTATATGGGTGTAATAAAGTATAACAGGTAAACCAATCGTCATTTCAAACATTATCATGTATTACTTGAATTATGTGATTTATCAAGTTATTGAACACACACAATCTAGTAAATAATGAGAAACGGGTGTTTTTCAACAGGCATATTTACTGCAGGAAGAATTGGTTTCCTTGTTGTTATGGATAGATATAAAATTGGTATCAGACCTAGTAGCACTGTTGCAATCATTAATCAGTGTTATTAGAAGTACAGTACAGTACTGTACTGTTTATTCTGTATGAAGAATTTTGGAAGATGCAAGATGAGAAGGGATTAGTGCTGTATAACCAATCAACACAACCACAGGTGGGAGGTGATTTGTTTTTTCTATGCCACCAGTATCAAAGAAAACACAACTCTGACCACGAAGCCTGGTCAGAGACTGTGCCGCGGTGGGCACTGAGGTAATTCATACTGTCACTTACCTCATCTTAATGAGGTAATGACAGTATGAATCTAATTTCTTTTATGCTTCATACCCATTTTCCATCCTGTTAAGAATCTAATAAGGTTAATGTTTTTTTTAGTTTAATGGTTAACCTTATGATACTAATTTAGAGGGAGACTATTGAATTTTATAGGGTAATGGGGGATATTTTTTGTTTTGTAACTTCTGTGCATATGTTTTATGTCACATTTTATGTTGCATTCAGTCAAATTTTTAACATTTGTTGTATATGAATAAAGGTGTGTGCACAGAACAGATTGTTGTGCTCATCAAAATGCTGTGTGTGTTTTTGGAAAGAGAGAGAATATTTTCTGAAAACATATACTGTACAAGATAAACAAAAGTTGTATGGTGAATACAGCATATTGTATTTGTAATTAAGAAGATAAGAGTAATGGAAATTGCAGGCGGTCTATTGGCCTATACGTGGCAGCTCTTATTAATATTCACCCAAACTCATTCATATATTTCTAACCTATGGTTAAAACAGTTCAGCAATCCCACATCTATTATTTTATCTAATAATTTATTACATAAAACAACACTGTTTCCAAACCACTATTTACCCCAGGTCTTTACTCTTTATACTTTTCCAATTGATATAAGAACTAATTAAACATTGTTATTTTTTAACTATAAGTTACTAAATGTCATTTATACTCTGGCCAGATTTCCCGGATGGAACATCAGCAAGCACAACAGCAGCAACAATATCTCACATTAGAAGGTTTAGAGAACAGCAATGCACGAGCTGTGTTTGTAAAGCTCATCAACGTTTTATTAACTGTGCTTCAGGTAATAGCACACTGTAAAGTATTCTTATGTTGGCAGTAACTCGTAATACACTCTCATTACCAAAGTATTTTATTTTAGTAAATGTTTGAAGCATACTTCAATTTATTGTTAGTGAAAATATTTACAGATAATGCTCAAATTTTATTAGTGATGTACAAAGTGAAACACAGTATTACTCTATTACAATTTGATTTTGTTTTGTGAATAGAGTACAGTATAATGAAAATTTAAATTCTTTCAGGTCTTGTTATTGGTAGTAGCAACAGTGGCCAATATCCTGACACCACTACTTCAGACGCGAACCCGCCTTGTCGTTACAGCTTCAATTGTTTTCTTCCTCGTCTTTGTTTACATACAATTACCCGAGTTGAAAGAGATGTGGTTTGCAATAGTTGATCGATATTTAAAGTTTTTCACTACAAAGTAAAACATTGTTCTGGTGGACATAGTATTAAATGAACTAAAATACTGAAAAACAGAGCATACAGTGTAGTAAAAAAAAATTGTTGTTCCTTGTAATGGTATGCACTCTTAGCAGTATGGTTAAGAGAATCATTGACTTGTATTCCAAGTGACTTATTTTCTACATTTTCAAGTTGACACAACTCGTCTGTCCAGTAACCACTTAAGCAAGAGAGTCATATTGATTCCTTAGCTCAAATATTATCAGATAAGTGAGTTTGACTTGGTACTGGCACAAGTATGCCATAGTGTTTGAAGTTGGGTTTTGAACATTTTCAACTATGTAGCAAGTTGTTAAGTATTTTATGATGAATTACAGAAACGTTCTCAAATGCAGCATGATATTATATTTTGAACAAGGGACATTTTAACTATAGTTGCAAGATGGCTTTCGAGACTGGCAAGAAGAAACAAGTGAGCAGCTTGGTGATGCAGTTGAATATGAATACCCAAGTGTGTGTTGGCATGACATTGAAATGATCAAATAAACAATTTCCTCCAGCTACAGATGCAGCTTGGAAATAAAGAAGATGGTTGGCTCTTGTGGGGCTCGTGTGATAGCATGAACCAAAGTTGGACAAAATAAGGTACTGCATTTTTTTTTTCCATTTTTTTCTTTCTTTTCTTTTAGAATGTAAAACAGAAACCCTCTTTTTGGGCATAGTTTACTAGCCTCAAGGATAAATGATCAAGGTGAGTACACGTAGTTAACAGATCAGTGGTCAGCATGAAATCAAACCAATGATTATTTGGTAGATTAGAGTGGTCACCTAGTTGTGCATTACTTGAATGAACCCTTGGAATCACATATTCCTGCCAGTATTTTATAAAATTTGAGCTACTTCTACTACCACCACCATATGCTGATGACAGATCCGTTACTAGTAGTGCTGATGGTTGATGATTTACTCTGCTCTCTATTTTACACGGATCATCTGTCTGTTCCTGTTATCTTGTTGAGCGGTCTGTGATGAAATGAACTGTTAGAACAGACCCATTCCCCCCCATCCCCATCATAAAAAATGTTTTTGCTCTCTTTCTATAATTCATCACAATGTTTGTTTTCACTTGTTATTCTAGGGTGGTTAAACAAATTTTTGCAGATTTGAAATTATGGAGTGAAGGTATTTTGGATTCTTGAATGGTGCTGGTGGAAATGTATGCTGTTCAAAGTACAGTAGTTCTTCAGTGTGTACTGAATAGGTACCATGTTTGTGGGTTCCTACTGCAAGGCTGTGGGTCTCCACCTGCAATACCAGCATTATTCACACCTGACATTCATAGTCAAATTTTATTAATAGCTTTTTAATATTAAATGTTTTTGAAAAACATCTTGAATTTTTGTGGACTGAATTCATTGTCACCTATAAGTCAAAACAGCTGACCAGATGTCTGTCAATCTATTTAGTATTTATATAAAAATTCTTAGTCACTGAATTGCCTTGAAAATGTGTGTGTGTGTGTGTGTGTGTGTGTGTGTGTGTGTGTGTGTGTGTGTGTGTGTGTGTGTGTGTGCGTGCGTGCGTGCGTGCGTGCGTGCGTGCGTGCGTGCGTGCGTGCGTGCAAGTGTAATATAAGAAAAATAATTATGAACACATTTCCCATAAAGGTCTACTATTAATAATAATTAGACCAAATGATACAAAAATATGACATAATAGGCGATGAGTCACAATAACGTGGCTGAAGTATGTTGACCAGACCACACACTAGAAGGTGAAGGGACGACGACGTTTCGGTCCGTCCTGGACCATTCTCAAGTCGATTGTGACCATTCACAATCGACTTGGGAATGGTCCAGGACGGACCGAAACGTCGTCGTCCCTTCAACTTCTAGTGTGTGGTCTGGTCAACAATCTGACATAATAATTTAAAAGCTGGAAATCATTCTTTAGCTAATAGGATCTTTAAAGATAAGAGACGTACTCTGCAGCAAGAAAGAATATACTGTATAACAGTCATTTGGGCAGTGGTAATATTCAGTGGCTACATGAAACTAAAATGCTTTTAGATGTAGATTTGCCATGTACTTACATAGGCTCAGTTGTTGACTTTGTGCTGAGGTCCCCCCCCCCCCCCCCTGCCCTGAGTGTGAGGAACGTGGGGAAAGGAAAGGGGAGGTAACGAAGGATAGCTTCACCGATGCTGTAGCTTTGTAATGTAATTATAATATATTATTACAGATAGAAGGTACCATAGCAAGGGAAATTTAAGTCAAATATGAGAGTAACAACTGTTGGTCTCATTGGTAATATAGAGCCATGGCCTCAGTATTTGAGGCTCTTATTTATTTATCCTGATGTCACCCTTAGGTAAATTTTATGATATTATGAGTCCTGATAGACTCAGAGTATGGTATTGTTTTATGGGGTTCCATAAGTTATTACTATTAAAAGTGCACTTTTTATGTCACAAGTATTGTATGCTCCAACTATGGCAGACCATCAAGAAGAAACCTTTACTTAATAAATGATTCACTAAGTTCCAAGTTTTTAATGGTATTTGTAAAAAGACGTATATTGGCTTTGTGGTCAACTGCCGCTGCTTACATAAATGTTGCTCTTGGGGTATGGATTTATTCATTGGAGTCTATATTGACTTGGAACCAAACTTGGAGTCTTGTAGTAACTTCTGGTATCAGGGATGATAAAAAGAGGTCTTACCATGCAAGTGTTTGCATTTGCAGGTCACTAGTTTTCTCCTCTAACTTTCAGCTATGATACCATGTTTGAGCAGGCAAACCACTCATGTAATATTCATTCCTTGGGTGCCAGTCCCATATTCCATTGGCTGGGCAATATGGCTGCCAAGTTCTGTATTATTTAGCTCACTTCATACACAGTTTTTGTGCATTAAGTTTGAGATCTGATTTTTTTTAAATTCTTAGTTACAGTTTGAGGCCAGTCTGGCAAAGTAGGCATATTATGTTAGTTTTAAGGGATTTTTTTTCTTAGCAATTTCTAGTAAAGATGACACACTATTGGAACTTTTATTTCCCATAATATACATAGGGAAATAATTAATTTTTTTAATATATATCCTGGTTATATTTTATGTATTGGTACATGATTCAGCATTGCTATTTTTATCTTTTAAGACCACTAATCATGAACAGTTTTTCAAGCAAACCTTTTAAATGGGATAATGGCCCTCATATACATAATCTTCATCATGGAGCTTAATAAGTTATAGTATACTAGAGTATCAGATACAAATGAGCAGAGATAATAAGACTGAGGCAATTTCATAATGAAATGTGATAAGAGGCTCCTGATATATAGAAAACAACAATTAGTATCTATAATTCTAAAGGTTAAGGTACAACTTGGCACATTTCTATTGAGATTTTTTCTCATCCTCAGAGCATTGTATTTCCTGCAGAAATTGCCAATAACCTCTACATTTGAATATTCCCAAATGATTTGTTAATCATTTTGCTATTTCTAGGCACAAATTATCTACATTTTCTACTCCATATATGATGATTTAGTATTGCAGCATTCATCATCCTACCCAGTTGTTTGATTGAAATTGAAATAAGTTTATCGAGGTATAAATACACACAGGGATGAGGTAGCTCAAGCTATTCTCTCCTCATTCAGTACAGCATTGTTTGATGTGTTCATGTAAACCTTGGTTCTGGGAGGGGGGGGCTACGTGACCAGCTTTCAACAGGGCACCCTGGGTCAGTGGTTGAGGCTGTTCCTTCAGGTGCACAGTACGATGTATGAGTTTGAGAGGCATGCTTTGGGGTGAATTTGACTTCCTCCATGCTCTGTACTCTGTCTCCTCTCAGATTGTTCTTCTGTGGTCTATTACCTGAACTGAGGGGAGGAATAGGGGGTCCGTTCGGTTCCTTTCCCTTTGGAACTGGATGCTTTATGTAGCTCAGCTTCTGGTGTCTTGGGATTCATGTGGTTCATGTGTAGGGTGTTTCCAACATTCTCAGACATTATCTCGCTTCCATTCAATTTCCACGTGGACTGTAGATGACAAGTCCTTCCATTGACTTTGTAGGATGCCAAGTCACACCAAGGTGGACCTTTGCATGCAAGTGTGGAACCTTCTCTTTTCCGTGGCTCCATTTTCCGATTGCAAGTTTTGCTGTGGATGCATTTTGCCTGTTTTTCCCAATTCAATTGTTGTTCTGGGTTCTGTCCAGTCTGGAGTTGCTTTTAGCCCAGTATCAAAAAAGGGTGTTTATCCGTGGCTCCACCTCTTTCAGCGGATCGTCCTGGCAATGTAATTCGCTGGTTCAAACCTCTTTGCTTTACACATCTGGAGTTTTTTATGTGGGCCTATTGCTATTTTGTGTGGTAAGAGGTGTTGTTGGTGTCCCACCTGCAGCTTTCTTTGTGGCAGCAGAATGAAGTTGCCTGGTGCTCATTTGCTCATGGAAGCATGAGATGCTTCATCATTATCTCTTTGTCTCAGTCAGGGTGGTCCTATCTTATTTGTCTTGGTGGTTTCTTGATTGACATCTCATGCTTAATACTGATGCATCTTAACATTCAACTTTGCTGGAGCCACTGATTACATTCAGCATCGATTCTTCTTCAGCACTATTCTCATGTGCTGCTCATGCTCCTCCCGAGCCATCCTAGTTCCTGGACGTTGTTTTGGGCTTTAGCTCCTCGCCTCAGTTCTCGGTTCCCCTTCAGCTCATTATGTCATTCTTACTGTTCTTGTTGGCCCTCACCTCTGGCTACCTTATCGGGGAGCTCCACGCACTTCTCCAGCATCAGGGGGGGGGGGGGAGCCGGTCGGCCGAGCAGACAGCACGCTGGACTTGTGGTCCTGGGTTCGATCCCAGGCGCAGGCGAGAAACAATGGGCAGAGTTTCTTTCACTCTATGCCCCTGTTACCTAGCAGTAAAATAGGTACCTTAGTGTTAGTCAGCTGTCACAGGCTGCTTCCTGGGGATGGAGGCCTGGTCGAGGACCGGGCCGCGAGGACACTAAAAAGCCCCGAAATCATCTCAAGATAACCTCAAGATAACCAAGGGGGTTTTGCCGGTTCTGCCCAGGTTGATATGTTGTGGGTTGAAAAAGTTTCCTTGATCTGTTCCAAGGTTCACATTTTGCCGAATATTCAGTCATTAAGTCTAGCCAGCCTGCAGTCTAACCTCAAGCTCATGATGTTTGCAAAGATGCCACTTTGTCCTGAGCTGATAATCTGGCTCTGGGGGGGGGGATTATACAGGATTCTGGCAGCCCAGTATTTAATATTAAGCCCTTCCTCCAGGTTCGTTGCTCGGCTCTTGAATTGACCAGGAGAGCCAGCTCCAGGCTGGGGCCAGGCTGCCTGGTGGCAGTTATTGCAACTAAAGGGTTTGAACTAGTATAGTGTGATTATCTTGTTTCATTTGGATTGTTTGCAGAGTTGTTTGGCAGTTTCAAGGCTTCATTTAATTAAATCTTCACCGACTCTCTGGATGCTTTTTCTGGTGGAGTGGCAGATTGTCACTTGCTCCTTGCATCTCTGTGAGGGGGAAGCAGGTCCCGGTAGACCAAACAGAATTCCTACTGCTGATGTGACTCATTAGATGGAGCACTCTCAGCAAGATAACTTCAGGGAACCACCAGGGCTCTACCAGAAAGAGGTATTTCATTAGTCAATGCTGGGTTTTGCTCTTGCATTGGCATCCTGAATAGATACTTTTGAATATATTCACTCGCACTTCTGCGAGTGCTTTTATAGCATTTTGTGCTTGGCATTGTCTTGATAATAGTACTGCTATAGCTACACCGCTATAACCACATCCAGCCTTATTCAGCTACTGCACATCTAACCTTGTAGTGCGTCATACTTAGCCTTGTACCGATATCCCCACACTGTGCCAGGTATGAACAGCTAGGAGGCGGGGCATAGAGTTAAATCTTGGTTTCCTATGGTCTCTGATAGGTAAGCAGCTAGCATTGCCTTAGCTTCACACACAAACTTACTACCATAGCTGTACATTGCCTGTAGCCATTACTAAAGTCTTATGCTCTCATTACCCAACGTGTTCTTGGCTAGGCTTGTTTATGCATCTATAGACAGGTCTATAGATGCATTTATCAATTTTGACATTGTGTATTCAAAATAGGTTTCTCACGTAAATTAATATAATTACATATTAAAGTTTTATGAATAGTCATGCATAGGGTAGCTTAAATATTTTAGGTTCTGTTGGAAATTATTCACATTTTGAAGTGCATGGATGAAGCATTTACAGGGTTGCAATTGAAATGGAGGTTATTAGCAAAAATGCTTGATAAGTACAGTGGTACCTCGCATAATGATCGCCCCAAAAGACGAACATTTTGGGTAACGAACGGCCCGATCGGCGTCAAATCGTCCCGTATGACGAACGCTGGTTTGAGTAACGTCAACACCACACGGTGGGGTCGCGCTGCTTCTTGCACATTCTTAGACGCCTCCGACGATGCACATAAATTATGTTGTTCTTGTTTAAAGATGCTAATGATGCTGGGATATAAAAGGGTGACTGCTGAGATGTTGCAAAGCATTGACTTTATTGTAGGAAAAAAGAAATGAAATGTCTGATATACAACAAATGTCAACAAGGTTCGTTCGCTTTTCGGCAGGTAGGCTGCTCCATTATAACAATCTTTCTTTGTTTCAAATGTGTTCCATTTGTTTTGTATTTGTCATTTACGTCTCAATAATGGAGAAGCCTACCTTACATACACTGAATAAACCATTATGACATTTTCCTTTCTTCAAATGTGTTCAATATTTCTTTTTCATTTGTCTTATAGCAAAAGGTTCGTTCGGTGGTCGGCAGGTAGGCTGCTCCATGTTTCTTACATACAAAAAATGTAAATAATAAAAAAAATGAAGAATTTTGAAAACCAGTACAAATGTCAAAAAGGTTCGTTCGGTTGTCTACAGGTCAGCTGCTCCACGTTTCTTAAATAAAAAAAAAAAAAACGAAAAATAAAAGAACTGTTGAAACAATTTGAAAAATGGACAAATGCCATAAAGGTTCGTTCAGTGTTTGTCGGGTAGGCTGCTCCATTATTGAGACGTAAGTGACAAATACAAAACTAATGGAACACATTTGAAACAAAGAAAGATTGTCATAATGGAGCAGCCTACCCAACAAACACTGAACGAACCTTTTGCTATAATGAATATGAAAGACAAGAGCGTTTTCCGTCTTAGCGCCTTCGTGGCGGCTACGTCCGTATTCAATTAACTACCCTAAGTGGAAAAACCTTCGTAAGTTCATTCCGGGATTTAAGTGTGGTTTCGACCACTCGTAGCTTTACGTAAACTGGATATAAGTCATTTTTTCTCTACTACATAACACTGGGATCGATTTATGATATTGGAACATGACCAAAATATTATAGCTGGTGAATCTAGTGGAGAGGAGTCCTTCGTGTTAGTTATATATGCATTCTCTGCTTGAAACTTGAAGTAAATGTGTGTTTGATGATAGTAGAATTAGTTTTATAATAGCAAGATATTATACCAGTAGTTATTAAGTAAATAAACACTGGTGAACATGAAATATGAGAGAAGGTGATGAGCCCTGCCTGATGGGATCATTTACTATCACCAAATGCCCCTGTTCACCTAGTAGTAAGGGTGTACCTTAGCTATACATACCCATTTCTAATTTATTTAGTTTGGTT
Source organism: Procambarus clarkii (assembly GCF_040958095.1). Taxonomy (NCBI): domain Eukaryota; kingdom Metazoa; phylum Arthropoda; class Malacostraca; order Decapoda; family Cambaridae; genus Procambarus; species Procambarus clarkii. The sequence goes on along the minus strand of NC_091183.1, from coordinate 42,434,656 downwards.
TTATTTTTAAATTAAATCTGGGTGAGACATAAAATAAAAATATGCTGCACAAATGATGTTAGGTAAGGAAAAGGGTAAAAATGTCAAAAACTTTATTCATTGAATACTTAAAGCTATAATTATGACTATATAGATTATTAAAAAAGAGAGAGGGAAGTAGGGGTCCAAGTCCTCTTCCTGTTATACAATTTGGGTGTGGAACAAGTAATTATCAAAAGAAGGCACCATGCCGGGAAGGCTATGTAGCAGTAAGGCAGTGAGGTGAGGCAGCTACTTATTTGAGAAATGCTGATTTTATTTACCTTATAAGCTGAGGCAACTTATTTTATTTGAGGAATACTCAGCTGATTCCTCTACATTTAGCATGGAACAAATTTGTGTCCAAGACCTCTTCCTGTTACTCAATTTGGCTGTGTGTAACCAAACTAGAAGTGCTCTACAAATCAAGGGACCCAGAATGTGGAATGACCTCCCGAATCATGTCAAAGGCTGTACCTCTCTCAACCAGTTTAAGAGTTAAACCAAGTACTGCCTAATTAACTCCATGTAACCTAACTTACCTCCTAAATGTCAACCCATGTCTTGCTATTTTTTAAACAACGCTGTTCACCAACATGTGCAATTGCTGATTTATGCTATGTTGACCCCCTTTTTGCATTTTTTATTCCTTCTTTCAACACAATTTATACCTAATCCCGATTACTATTAAGTTTTAGTCGTTTTTTTTTCCCCCACACCTTGCCCGAAATGCTATGAGTATTAGTGGCTTTAGGTATTGTATGTACTAGCTCTGCCTATAAATCCAACATTATGTTTGTAAATCAACTGTATGTACTTTTCCTGAATAAAATGTATTTATTATTTATTTTTTAATCAGTATTAAAAGAAGTCACCAAGCTGGGAAGGCTATGTAGCACCATTGTGTGTAACAATAAACCAAATTTTTTTAACAAATAATGCACCTGTATGGGAAAACAAATCCTGTCAGCTGTAAAAATATTGATGCAGTTATTTAAATGAAAAATATAATGAAAGAAATATTACTGGTTTATTCTTATCCTATCTTTTTGTACTGTACAGTATATCCAAGGAAGTGAAAAATTGAGACATAATGCACAATTTAATGAATGATTAGCATGGATTAGCAGTTAAAAAGAAATATGACTTGTATTACATATCAACATGAGATCTTAATGCAACCCGTTCTCGCAAATTCGTAAAGTCAATATTGACTTATTAACTACGTGCATAAGTGATATACTAAACATAATAGATACCCTTAAAAAGATTCATAGAAAACTCCGACCTTACCTAACCTTGTTAGTATCTTAAGATAAGCATCTTATTGCTTCGTAATTACAATTATTACTTAACCTATACATATTATAGGTTAGGTAATATTTGTAATTACGAAGCAATAAAATGCTTATCTTAAGATACTAACAAGGTTAGGTAAGGTCGGTGTTTTCTATGAATCTTTTTAAAGGTATCTATTATGTTAAGTGTGTCACCTATGCACATATTTAATAAGTCAATATTGACTTATTAAATTTGCGAGAACGGGTTGCTTAATGATCCATGGTCAACATGATTTAATAAGGATAATACAGTACTGTATTTGTAATAATACAAACTATATTTTAAAATCTTTATTACTGATTTTTTTTATTAAGAAGATTAGGTATACACAGCAATGTGCTGCTTCCCTATTCTGTATAAAGGACCACATAGTGTAGATCAAAAACCAGCTACAAGCTCACCCAACATCCTCACCTCACAGGATGGCCAGTCATACATGGAATTAGGAGAGAACAAAATACTTAATGCTGATCTATTAGCCTCCACTGGCAAAATCTGGGTGCAGCACAAGAATATCTTCCAATATTCCTGAGTGTATGAAGTAATTACAGAGCTCAAAATACCTCATACCATTTGGTATGAAGTCACTGATAACAGGACAATCACAGATATAGTGTTGGAGAGTATGTTCTCTCAAGTAGGACTGAAAACAGATGTTTTTTTTCCACCAAGAGGGCTATAAACCCATGGAACCGCCTACCCGCTGAAGCCGTAAATGCCAAATTCCAGCTAAAAAATAACATTAATTCAATTGGCGGGCCCTTTAACAAGCCGCCGGCTTTCTGTCCTCTTCGAGGTCACTAGATAGTTAGTGGCCATTGGGTAAATTCAGTAAATATATACAATAATTGTCAGCGCATCTTCCGAGCAACAAGGACAGCTACACAGTATCTCTTAGAATTACGTAGGTAAACAACAAATGTAACATATTTGTTTACTACAATGTCGGTGCTGGCTGTAGAAGTTGAAAAAACATTGTTTTACTTCGAAATATACTAATTTTATAAGAAAATTCGACGTAAATAGGAGGCAGTAGAGCTCCTATAAGCCAGCGCTAAATCTTCAATATGAAGAATGTTGCTGCTCTCTGATTGGCCAAACGAAACACAGTAGTGACCTCTATCGGCACGCAGGTGAACCAACAATTTTCTTCCTAAGTATACCTTATTGAATCGCACCTAAGCATCTTCTTAGGGCGCACTTAGGAACCTTCGTAGCAAACCCACTTACGAAGAAATACACAGAGCTTCCTGAATCTAGGTCCTCGTAGCCGGGCCGGATACAAGACACTCCGTACATTGACAACATCGCACACTAATATTTTTACCACTTCGGACACCAGATTTCGATGTTTCGCATATGTGTACGTGTTCCACATTAAAACGACAATATAATGCTATTAACAATTAAAATCTTCTATTTAACAGGCATATAGTTATTAAATGAAGTTTAGTGATGTAATAGACATAATCCGGAGTTGGTAAGGACTCCGCCCGCCAGCGTAAACACACACACCCGAATACCCACACACACGATACAACGCACAAAACACAACACTTCTGACAGTTTTTAGATCAACTCCTTTTATATTTATTATGTGAGAGTTATACTTATATAAAATGATAACTATTATAGGTAAGCGCCTAATATTTAATATTAATCAATAAAAAAGAAGTCAGAAGCCACACGCCTGTCTGTACATGTCTTTTGTGTAAAAGTATTTTGGGCGCTCATGTACTTGTGCGCTAGCTGGTGTTCACAACTGTTCTCGCCTACAAGCATTAGAATTAAACAAACGAATTTATTTTTTCATTTATATACAAGAAGAGAAGGCTACCCTTGAGTCTGTAATATTCATCTGATCACTGGTCTCCCATTTGGTCCTCATTGCTTTATCTTACTATTATTGAATGTCAATAACCGTATTATGCAATTTCAATTTCTTCTATTTCTTTCTTTATTATGCACCCCATACCCATCCCGTGGGCCGTGGTGTAAAGGATTACAGAGGCACATAATCGGTTCAGGAACTGAACCCTCTAGTTCGTTTAGCTAAGCAAATAACAATGTTTGACGCTAGTTACAAAATTATTAATGTTGTATACACATGTACACACACACTCATGCATACATTATATATATATATATATATATATATATATATATATATATACTGGTATATATATATATATGTATATATATATATATATACCAGTATAATCTAATAATATATACTGGTCTAATAAAATAATTAGACCAGTTAATACTCTCACTCGTTGTGTTAGGATATGTTAGCTTGATAAAACTGACTTCATTGTTGAGAAATGTGTTAACAAACAATATATCTGACTTATCAAGACTGTAGCTTGCTTAGCAAAAGGAACTTTTTTTAAATTTGGGTTCAGTTTAACTACCGCTCAAGGGATGAGTAATTGGGGCATAATAAAGGAACTAAGCTGATAAAATGAAAGATGGGAAAACAACATTAGAAAGATAAACTCGAGAGACGTTTTCATGTTAACCCGAAAATTATTTGAGGAGCAAGACGGACTGCGGGTCAGGCAATTGGTCTTTATGCTATCGTGATGGGGGATCAGCCATTACACGTGTTAATGACTCTTGTCATTATCAATGCCCGAATGTCAATGTCAATGCCCGAAACGCTTTGCGTAATAGTGGCTTTAGGCATTGTATGTACTAGCTATACCTATAAGTTAAACAATCCTTGTAAATATTTATTGTATGTATGTACCTTACCTAAATAAAATTGTATTGTATTGTATTGTATAGTTGTGTAGTTAAGGACATCAGGGTAAAGGGGTAATGGGCATTGTGGTTGATTGTTCTACCTGGGAATCCTCCACTGTTTTATATCTTATGTATGTATGTATGTACTAACCTAGTTGTGGTTGCAAGGGTTGAACTTTGGCTCTTTGGTCCCGCCTCTCAACCGTCAATCAACTGATGTACAGATTCCTGAGCCTACTGGGCTCTGTCATATCTACACTTGAAACTGTGTATGGAGTCAGCCTCCACCACATTACTGCCTAATAAATTCCATTTATTAACTACTCTTACACTGAAAAGTTCTTTCTATAATCTCTCTGTGGCTCATTTGGGTACTCAGCTTCCACCTGTGTCCCCTTGTGCGTGTACCACATGTGTTAAATAAATGTATGTATGTATGTAAGGAGAGAGAGAGAGAGAGAGAGAGAGAGAGAGAGAGAGAGAGAGAGAGAGAAGGAGAGAGAGAGAGAGAGAGAGAGAGAGAGAGAGAGAGAGAGAGAGAGAGAGAGAGAGAGAGAGAGAGAGAGAGAGAAGGAGAGAGAGAGAGAGAGAAAGAGATGAAGATCGAGACAGAGAAATAGATATAGACAGAGTCAGGGAGAGAATGTTAGACACAGAGATGTATAGATAAGGATATGCAAAGTCAGTGAGAGAATGACAGAGATAGAGCGAGGAAAGAGACAGAGATAGGCTGATACAGAGAATGTCAGAAACGAGGAGAGGCAGAGACAGAGGGACAGGGACAGGAGCAGAGGGACAGGGACAGACACAGACACGCACATGGAACACCGAACCTTACACACTCTCTGATATATTGTTTAATTAATAGAGATTCACTAATAAAGCTTATAATTGTATATGTTATCAAAAAGGCATAGATAAAGTCGTTCTTACGTTTTAGTCACAGAGATTAGATATTAGTAAAGTTCATTTTATTCAGGAAAGTACATAAATAGTCGATTTACAAACATAATATTGGATTTATAGAGCTAGTACATACAATACCTAAAGCCACTAGTACGCATAGCGTTTCGGGCATATTATTGAGAGAGGAAAGATATTTATATTTAAACAATTTTTTTTTTTTTACCGACGCTCTCCCTATTGATGAGAACTACAACCTAATGAAGATAAATGTTAATTTTATGTAGATACTGTAATAAACGAAAGTTTTTAATGTCATCAGAGAAGCAGAAATATAGGCAAATTTTAAATCCCTTGTCATAAATATAACTGAAGTGAAAGCAAAGATACATGCATTTTGATAGTTACAAAGAGAGCTCTTTAACACGGTGGAACACGAACAAGGGGAACTTAGTACCCAAATGAGCCACAGAGATATTAGAAAGAATTTTTTCAGTGTCAGAGTAGTTAACAAATGGAATGTATTAAGCAGTGATGTGGTGGAGGCTGACTCCATACACAATTTCAAATGTAGATGTGATAGAGCCCAATAGGCTCAGGAACCTGCCTGTTGATTGACGGTTGAGAGTCGGGACCAAAGAACCAAAGCTCAACCCCTGCAAGCACAAATTAGGTGAGTACAACTAGGTGAATACAGCTGAGGGGCGGGACCAAACAGCTGAAGCTCAATTCCTTACGCATAACTAGGCGAGTCCATAGGAATTACCGCTTGTTCTGGCGCCATCTATGTTTTGACAGCAGTACTACTAATGTTCCCACGTTATGTGACGATCACTATACGGGTGTTACGGTCAGTTGCTCTTCTATATATGTTTATGGACAACGTAGGTGATTTGAGGCAATTTGCGGCCACAGTAGAGTAGTATCCACGCGGTGAGTGGTGGGAGAGGATATATACTGCTGTGTGCTCGACCAGCGGGTGAGAGGTAAGTTATATCGAATAATTATGGGAAAGATAGGTAATTTTTAAGCGTAAAAGAGGTCAGGTAACTGATAACTACAGAGATGGGTAGTGTTTTTTGTCTTTATTTACTAAAGTGGAACATTACATTATGCCTTTAGCTGAACAAGTCTACTGGTGGGGGAAGTAGACGGGTTTTATGAAAGTATTTTACCTAAATATTTATTTGGTTAACTAGTTCTGACGTTACCAGAGGGTGTTCCTTTTAATCTAATCTTAAAAATCTAGCCGGACGAAGTGATAAAATAAATTGAATAGAACGAAGTGGTTTGCCAGGGTGCTTAACGTTTAGTTTAATTCATTTACTATGCAGCCCATGCTTAAAGAATGCAAGTTAACCATATTTAATTTACCGTAGTTTTACTAGACTCGATACTGTATACCGTTTTTACTCTATTTAATACAGCATGTCGGGTAAATGCCAGTCGCGGAAAGTTCCTAATATGGTAAGTTTTAAAGGAAAATTTTGTAAAGTTAATTTTATCGCTTAAGTTAGCGGCCAATTAGCTTAGTCTATTCTGAGGAAAGTTACTAGAATCTAACATTGCAAGTACCATCACTTCTTTTTGAGAAACGTGACTAGATACATGAATCTCATAATTTGACTACTGGCTGTTCATGGTTTAGGTTACATAGTTGAGGAAATAGTGATAAGGTTTGTGATTTTGTGTACTTTGACTTTAGCAGAGATTTTGATAGTGGCACAAAATTGATAAGAGGGTAGCATCATTGGGAGTGCTGACTAAAGTTGATTAGGGGGTGGTTATACCAAAGGAAATGATAGTATAAATGGGGTTAAGTTGGGGCAGAAATGTTGAAAGTACTGCCTAAAGGCTGTCCTTGGACCTCGGTTATTCACAAAACCAGATTTTGGTTTAGACTGCAATAGTTGCAGAATTGGCATATAAAAAAAATGCCCTAAATAGCTTTGAAATAGTTAAGACTACCAAATGCAGTTTAATGCTGACACATGTAAGGTTTGGAGGCTAGGTAAAGATGAGCTAAATCGTGTAGATTAAGGGTATTAAATTTTTTGCAGGTTCTAAATTCTCCCTCGGCTGGTACTGCTCTCCAGCCCGGATGTTGATTGGGCAGTCTTCAACTGCCTCCCAACATGGTAGCGAGGTCCTGAGCTGACATGCAGTGAGGAACGTGGAAAGCTCCCTGAATTGGCACATGGTATGCCTCCCTTTCAAACCAGCAGCTGGCACAAATGTTCCAGCCAACATCAGAATAGTGGATGAAGCCCACACTAAAATGTAAGTGGTACAGTAAATGGACCCCCCCCCCTTTTGACACTGAACAGTTGGGAGGAAAGGGGGGGGGGGAGTGTGGCTTATAGTTGTATTGCTACAGAATCTTTTGCCATAAACCAGTGGCACAGCCTATTGGCACTTGCTATTCAGAATCTTCCCCCTTAAATAGTTAATTAAAAAGGAAATGCTGTAGAAAAGCTTAAATTTTTGAAGGGGGGCAACATTTTCGTTGCCATCAAAGCACATCAAAGATGCTCTGAGCTAACTTCCCCTAGTGATTAGTGAATCGTGGCTAGTAACTCTAATAGGAACTTTACTGCCATTAGAATCTATGCAGAAAAAGTGTGCACTTCTTCTGTATCTGCCAGTTTGCTAGAAATTGAAATTGGCATACTTGCTCAGTAACTACTTGCCCTCTTGTACCATGTTACTCAACCATAACAATCACACCACCCATTCTTCTAAAATAACACCCCATATGATAAAAACATCTGCTTTTAATAAATATTTCAAACTTTAATATTAGTTGGCTTGCAAGGTGTGTTAATCATTCCCTTGGCAGAACTGTAGCAGGTCCATAAAGAAATTTATAATAAAGACCAAGTGTGGTCATAAGTGCTGCAGATGGGGGAGATAGAGCCTTACACCTGCAGAAGTTTGGTGATAACTGGAAAGGATATGGCCTTGTATAGTTGCTAGTGTAAATATTACTAAATTTAGTAAAATCACATTGTCTTGGTAGTATAGTTGGGTTAATTATGAATTTTCAGACTAAAAAGCTTGGTACATAACTTTCAACAGAATAAATTTGTCCATCTAGTAGTAAGCAGTGGTTGTAAAAGAATAAAGATTTGTATATATAAATTTTGTATCGCTTTTATTCAAATGTTATACATAGTTTAAGTTTGCAATGTTCCAGAAAAATAACGTTCATAACTAAAGTTGTTAGAAAAGAATTTTTATAGGATGTTGACTTTAAATGACTATACCTTTGTTTGTAATTAATAAAGATGGGACAAAGATACTTAGTGCCATTTAAAACGGCGACTGTTAAACTGGTGGTACAGGTATGAACAAAATAACATCGCTATGCAAATAAGTTTTTAGTAACATTTACTGTTCACATGACAGGTTGTGGAAGGTCCTGGCAAGAAAGAGCTGCAGAAAAATACTTGCAGATCTAGAGTAAGTAGTGTTGTGTACTTTGGAATTGGAGGGTAAAAGTTAATTGCTAAAAACCTGTTAAATATTAGGGTATGGGAATTGAATGGGTATGGAAAAGTCTAGGCTTAGGCTAGTGGGTACCATATCTGCAAATTCATTCCTTTCATGAATGTATTGAATAGAATGGTAATGTTGAAATTGTGAAGATTGTAATGTGGGGCATTAGATCTTAAACAGCATAGGTGAGGGTGTTTTATTAAAATTTTATTGAAATGTAAATCTTGTTTGGTTAACATTAAATGTTTGTTTAAGCTTTAATCTATAAATGTACAACACTTAAGGGTAATCAGGAGTCAAATAAGTTAATGGCAGGGAAAGTTTTGTTCTAAGTGATGGTATTTTTCCCTTGAAAGTAAAAAATATTCAATGTTTACTTTAGCTTGATTTTTAAAATTATAATGTTTTCCAGAATGTGGTTTGGAAAGTCTAGAAGTCCCTCTGTCAGTTGGAAGAGTTAATGGGTTCAACAGAATCAGGCGAGTTGTAGTAAAGGTTAATTTGAATAGATTTGCATAAAAGTAAAAAAATTGTTATAACTTAAACAATATAGCATTGGCTAAAGATAAATGTCAATTGCCATTGAAGTGCAGTTGGAGATAGTTTCTCAAATGACATTTACTGAAACTTGGCCAATTTTTGTGATGCCATATATATTTATATGGCTAAATTAGATCTTTACTACTAGAATGTAGGTAATGTTAATTCCTTAAAGAAATTAAACATTTTCCATTTGAATTTTTAAAGTACTGAATGCTAATTTTAAAAGTAAAGCTAGATCAGTTTTAAATTTGAAGTTAATTTGTTTACATATTTTTCAGATGGTGATTATGATGCATGGACTGGCTTGGAGTGAGGCTCCTTTACTCTGCAAAAGGAAATCTACAAAGTGGGTGAGTTTGAATTCCATGTTTTAGCTATATCAATGACAGTTAATCTTAATTCTCTTATCTAGTCCATTTATAGGTGTGTAACCATGTCCTACTGTTACAACCCACAGGGATTGATGCAGTTTGTACTGATCCTACCCCATTTCATAGAAGGGGACCAGGCAGTCCTGCAGATTTCCCTGTCCTGGCTTTTTCAGAGCTTTGCTCTACTACCCATCTAATAGATGGACTAGAATTGCATAGGTTTAGGGACCCTTAACAATGGTGACATTGTTAATTCTTACAGGGCTTGTTTGCTGAATGGGTGGATGCATCTAAAACTTTAGTGCCTGGCATGCATTGTACAGTGCTTTCAGTAAAGCATATGTACAATGTGTTGATGGCACTAAAGTGGTGGATGTAATGCACCCATTTGGGGAACAAGCTCTGCACTAAAATCAGAGGAAGGGATCAGCCTTGCAGAGACAATCTTAAAAGATTGGGAGTTAGGATTTTTCTGGCTTATTATTAGGCATTGGTGATAATAAAAGTAGTCCCTGTTTAATGTTTATTTTTCTTTTACAGGTGATTGTCTCTGGAGTTGTCTTGGCCTTTTGGATCTTCTGTGAGCATCTGTCTCAACCTGAAACAGTAATAAATATTAGATGTATTATAAATACTATATGTAAAACTTATTAAATAAAACAATTTTAATGAATACTTTATATACCTTATCCTGAAATTATGCTGGAAATTATTGTTTACTACTATTGATGCAATGTTTAAACATCTGAAATTTTTTTGCTTTGAAAATAAATACTTGGCAAAATTTATACCTATTTGTAACTTGTTAACATAGGTGCATGCAAAATGCATTGAAAAGATGTAAAAGTGGACTACCTATTCAATTTACAAACTAACAAATATTGCAAATTAGTCTGAATTATTAAAGTGGAAGAAACTTTAAATTTACTTTCAAATATGAAAACTAAAATATTGATTAAAGCTATGCAACACCTAAGCTTTGTACAAATTATGATTAACAATGATCTTTAGTAAATTTAAATTTAAAAAACATTAGAAAAGTGACAAGCATCTATACAACATGGTTTTCACAAAGTCTTTGGTAACTTTAAATTTAATCAAAGCTCTTAAATGATTGGCAGACAAAACTCTTCAGATATTCTGAAATATTTTACCTAGATTAAAACCATCATTGTTTGAAAGGGCAAAACAGATTACTGTCAATTAGCTTGACCTAAAATCTGCAAGGTCCTGAAGGAATGGAATTTTTGTAAAACTTTGCTAAAAACAAACCCTACCTAATGAACCTGCTCTTTTTTTAGAAATGGTAATTGCAACATTACCAAAGGCCATTGTTTTAATAGCCAATGTACCAAATGAATGACCAAGACGCAACAAACAGGTACATAGTAGAAAGGACAAAAGAATGGTTATGAGGACCCTTTCATTTGTTAAAGAAATGACTGGGTAAAAATGCTGTCATACCACAAGGGGTCTTAACCCTTGTCATATACATCACTGACATTAATCTAAATATTACCAACCACAAAAATTGCTGATAACATGTTATATAAAAAAATACAGAATATAATATTGAGGCCTTAATGCAGATCTCTAACTCTACAAATAGTAACAAGACTGGCAATTTAACATAAAACAGAAAAAAATCCAAGACCTTGCACGTGAGCCAGAACAATCCATATCACAACTATCACATTAAAATGAAACAACAATGAAGGCAAGGTAATTACCAAAAGAAGGCACCAAACCGGGAAGGCCATGTAGCACCATCAAAGTGCGAAATAATCAGAGGGCGCTAAATATCACTAAGAATGCCAATACGAGAACAAAAACGCATAAGGCGAACGATATGAAAAGTATCCGATTCACCTAGAATTCTATCGAGGGGCGAGGGACGGTCGGAAAGCAAGACACACGCTCGTCCTGGAAGTCAGGACATTCAACAAGGATATGCACAACTGTAAGAGGGACAACACAATTCGGACAATAAGGAGCAGGGCGGAGCTCCATTAAGTGACAGTGGGTTAAGCGGGTATGACCAACCCACAGCCGTGCCAAAGCAGTGTCCCACCGCCGGTTACGGTGGTAGGAGGAAGGCCACGGGGACACACTAAGTTTGAGAGTACGCAGCTTGTTACCAACCACAGAGGACCAACAACCCTGCCAACGGGGAAGAATGAATAACAGGATAAAAGTCGGAATAAGGAATACCTTTACGGGAGATGGGACAAGAACGGATAGCTTCCTTAGCGGCAGCATCCGCACGCTCATTGAAACACCAATATGGCTGGGAACCCAGCAAAACTCTACTGATTTAAATTTACTAGAAATAAGAAACAGCCAATGTTGAATCTCAATGACCACCGGATGGACAGGATTAAAGGACCCTAGAGCCATGAGGGCACTACGAGAATCAACTACAACCACAAAGGAGGAATGAGAAAGCAAGAGACAAAGAGCATAGAGAATAGCATAAAGTTTTGCCGTAAAGACGCTAGCCTCCGAAGGGAGGCGACACATGTAAGTACGGTCAGGAAAAACAACAGAGTAGCCCACACCATCCGCAGACTTAGACCCATCAGGGAAGATGGAAATAGAGTGGGAGTGCGAAGAAAAGTGCTCAAGGAAGAGGCTTTTCAGAATTGTAGGAGGGGTAAAGGCTTTAGTAATACAAGTCAAGGACGTACAAAACTTGGGAAGGGGGACTCTCCACGGAGGTAATGAAGGAACAATACGAGGAGAAACATTAGAAATATGAACAGAAAGAGAATCCTGTAAGCGAGATAACTGGACAGAAAGTGGGAGACAATGAAGAGGAACAGGAACCACAGGAGGAGGAAAAGTCAATGCACGACAGAGGCGAGAGGAAGGATGTTGGAAGGACCGCGCAAGATAGCGAAGACAGTAGCAATCACGGCAGTCCTGAAGAGAGAGAAAACCAGTGTCAACATACAAACTAAGGGCGGGAGTCGAACGAAAGGCACCAGAGCCGAGACGCAACCCAGTATGGTGCAAAGCATCAAGACGGCGAAGAGTAGAAGGAGAAGCAGAAGAGTATGCAGGGCAACCATAATCGAGTTTAGACAGGATGAGAGAGGAGTGCAAATAGAGGAGCGTGCGCCTATCCACTCCCCAAGAAGTATGGGACAAAACCTTAAGGAGGTTAAGGGCCTTAGAGCATTCAACTCGGAGGCAAGAGATATGGGCTGACCAAGACAAACGAGTGTCAAAGACTAACCCCAAAAGCTTCGCGGAATCCCTGTACACAATGAGATGACCATAAAGTAACAACAATGAAGTAAAGGTCCTTTCAGTAAGAATCTATCATTCACTGAAAGTTGCTGCAGTTAAAAATAAAAGAAAATACAAGTCCCTAGAAATAAACAAGCAACCTTTTTGACTAAGGAAAAGAAGGTAGTTATTCTACTGTATAAATCTAAGTATTCACTTAGATAACTGTATCCAAGCATAGAGGTTCTCCCCCCCCCCCTTCCCTTTCAGAAAAACATCTACTTTCGAAAAAGTTTAACATTGGCCAACAAAAATGATTCCAGAACTAAATTGCCTAATACCAGGAACAACTGAGAGCCATGACAAACACTGCAACCCTCTCCTACCCCCAAGTCTTATGCTATTTATGATCCAAGGTAATTTGAGATACTATACTGTACTTCCTACAGACGAGTCTAGTGAGAGGGTGATCTCCTGGCGATTAAATTGAAGCACGATACAGGTGTCAACGAACATCAGTCAGCCCACTTGTCAGCACAGTGGATAACTAATGACATCATAATCTGCAGTGTTGTATGCCTCACTGTGGCCATTTAAATCAATAAGACACAGGGTTGTGGCAATGTTTACTATTTCAGTAAATTGTTTAATTATTTATTTGATAATTTTCATTTGTTTTCACCTGCAACTTACACACTGCAAGGCCAATAGCAGCATTTCTTTCATTTATGTGAGGGAGAGCCATACCATCTTGGTTCAGTATAGCTGTGATACCATAACCCATCACACAAGATATCCAGTTGTAAGACTTTTACCATCAGTGGTGGTAGAGTATGCAACTGGCAATGGCTTTGTTACAGGTTCGCTTCATCTCACAGCCCCAGTGGATTTTCTCACACATTTGAATACATGAAACAACTTTATTTGATACATTCCAAACCAAAGTACTGTACAGTACAGTAATTATCAAACCATCAAATGTGTGGGATAATCATAGTGCGCTAAATATCACTAACGTCGCCAATACAAGAACAAAAACGCATACGGCGAACAATATCAAAGGTATTGAATTTACCAAGATTTTTATCGAGGGACAATTGACAGTGAGGGATGGTCGGGAAGCAAGACACGTAAGTCCTGGAAGTCAGGGACATGTAGAGACAACGGTTTGGACAATAAGAAGCAGGGCAGCGCTCCATTAAGTGCCCGTGAGTTAAACGTGTATGACCAATATACAACCTCGCCAGAGCCGTTTCCCACCACCGGTTACGGTGGTAGGAGGAAGGCCACGGGAACACACTACTCTTAAGAGCATGCAGTTTGTTACCAGTAACAGAAGACCAACAACCCTGACAACGGGCAAGAATGGGGAAATGAATAACTGGGTAAAAGTCATAATAAGGAATACCTTTACGGGAGATGGGACAGGTACGGATAGCTTCCTTAGCGGCAGTGTCCGCACGCTCATTTAAGAACACACCAATATGGGTGGGAATCCAGCGAAATTCCACTGTCTTAAATCTACTGGAGATAAGAAACAGCCAATGTTGAATTTCAACTACCAAAGGATGTTCTGGATTAAAGGATTCTAGAGCCATGAGGGCACTGCAAGTGTCAACTATAAACACAGAGGAGGATTGACAGCGAGAAAAGAGTTGATGAAGAGCATAGAGTATAGCATAAAGTTCGCCATGAAGATGCTAGTCTCCGGAGGCAGGAGACACAAAGGTGCAGTCAGGAAAAACAACAGAGTAGCCTACACCGTCTGCAGACTTAAGACCCATTGGTGAAGACGGAAATAGAGTGCAAGTGTGAAGAAAAGTGTTCAAGGAAAAGGTGATTTAGAACTGTAGGAGGGGTAAAAGTTTTAGTCATGTGGGTCAAGGCTTACAGAATTTAGGAACGGGGACCCCTCCATAGGGGCAAAGACGGAATGACACGAGGGGAAATATTGGTAACACAAACTGAAAGAGCATTTTGTAAGAGAGACAACCGTACAGAAAGAGATAGGTGGTGAAGGGGAACAGGAACCACAGGATGGGTAAACCTCAAGGCATGACATAAGCAAGAGTGAGGGTGCTGTAAGGACCGTGCAAGGTGGAGAAGACAGTAGCGATCATGGCGATCCTGTAGAAACAGGACGCCAGTTTCAACATACAGGCTTAGGGTAGGTGTCGAAGGAAAGGTACCAGAGCTGAGCCGTAACCCAGTATGATGCAGTGTGTCCAGATGGTGAAGGGTAGAAGGAGAAGCAGACGAGTAAACAGGGCCATAATCGAGTTTAGACAGAACGAGAGAGGAATGTAAAGAGAGGAGCAGTGTCGATTAGCTCCCCAAGAAGTATGGGACATGACCTAAAGTTAGTTAAGGGCCTTAGAGCATTCAACTCGGACGTAAAAAATATGGGGCGACAAAGACAAACGAGTGTCAAAGATTAGCCCTAAAAGCTTTAGCAGATTCTTTGTACAAAAGGGGATGACCCCTGTTACCTAACAGTAAATAGGTATCTGGGAGTTAGCTATTACAGGCTGCTTCCTAGGGGGGTGCGTGTGTGGGAGAAAAAAAAATTTAGTAGTTAACCACTGAACTGCTGTCTCCAAATAACACCCTGGTGCACAAGAAATAAAATCTTTCCAAAAATTTTTTTTCTCTTCTTATATTGTTAAAATGCAGAGTCTGATCACGGGGAAACTAAACAAAAAATATTGTATGTGACTTACTTTAGCTGCGATGGAGCTGGGAAGTTGAGCAAATTATGGGCGCTGAGCGTTGGAGCGATGGGGGTCTGTCGGCCCCGCCACCCCGTGCGACGGCAGTTGCTGCAAATAAAATGTTGCGCAATTATTTTGAAGTTTCTCATTCATTTCTTCCTTTTTTTTGCTGTAATATTATTTAAAAGTGTGTAATTTGTGGAATTAATGTAATTCAAAGTATAGAACATCGCTATGCTCAAAATTATGGGCCTCATATATGCGACATATTCTACAATCAAACAGTGTTTTTGCTGTTATTACACTATATACACACATTGTATATACCCATCTACGTATGTATTCACCATAACGATCCACTATGTTGGTATGGTGAGCCCAAAAAACATGAGTGAGCTGCCACACCCTGCCAGTCCTCCCTCCCTCCTCCAACACATTACTCGCCAACATTCCTCCTCCCAAAATACTGTTATTGTGTTTATTACACTATTTACACACGTTATGTATAAGTATGTACATGTTTTATTCATGTACATACGTACATACTTGTCATCTCCTCACCTCTCTCTCTCGCCTACTTAATGCTCTTGCTTCCCTCATCTCATCACAATCGACTTTATAATGGTCCAGGACGGATCGAAATGTCATCGTCTATTCAATTTCCAGTGTGTGGTTTGGTCAACAATGAAATCTTCATGCAAGATCTTATAAAGAAAACCCCTAGAACGAGTTTTGCAGATACGAAAGAGTTTAAGGTGAGTAGGGGATGGTTTGAGAAATTTTGAAAAAAAGACGTGGTATTCATAGTGTTGTGAGGCATGGTGAGGGTGCCAGCTCAGATAAAGTAGGGGCTAAAAGATTTGTTCGTGATTTTAAAGATTTTGTAGATACTGTATTGATGGATATATTCCACAACAAGTGTTTAATTGTGAGGAGACATAGCTATTCTGGAAAAAATTGCCGAAGAGGACATACATTACCCAAGAGGAGACGTCACTGCCCGGACACAAGCTAACTTGGGCTAACTTGTGTCAGGATAGGCTAACTCTTGTGCTGTGTGGCGATTTGAAAATTAAACCCTTGCTCGTGTATCATTCCGAAAATCCAAGAGTTTTACAAAATATATAACGTGCAGAAAAACTGTGATGTGGAGTGGTTTGCCCTGCCATCAAAAAATATCTGCAAGAGAAAAGTTTGACACTCAAGGTCCTGCTTCTCAACAATGCTCCTGCTCATCCTCCAGACTTGGAGGATGCATTATTGGGGCCACTTTTTTTTTTTTTAGGGATATTCCTACATGAGCCCTGAGTTTCTGGCTAATGTACCAATGACATGAAGGAGGAGTTTTCAACCTACCTTGTGTTAGGTGTGCAGAGGTCAATGGTTGAACATAATGTCAGGAGCAAAGGGGGGCGTTTGCCTCTTCGAACACAATTGCGACCATCTTCATCTCTTCGAACTATCCTAAATGCTCTCTTCACCTGTCTGACCAAATTGGGTGTACAGACCACCTTTGAATCTGAAATTGTAAAATTAATAGCAATTTCAGAATATTCAGTCCATTTATACTAACAAAATTATACATACAGTACTGTAATTGAAATTTTACAGAATGATAAAGGCAATTTAGCAACTTTGTTAAAATGCACATGGGGGAAATACATGAAAATAGGTTAATATTGTTTGTAAGGTTGATGGGAAATGTTTATTACTTTTATGATTTAAAAGATGTATAGCCCTGATACTCCATCCTGGGTGCATTCCACCAGGTAATGACCACAGCAAAAGTTTTCCACGAGGCTCTATTGTCACACAAACTTTTCACATTTTCAAACTTGATTCATCTTTTCCCCCTCGTTCCAGGGGGTTTCTTTAAAAGGTCTTCATGCAAATGCCTTGGTTTCTCACAAATGATGGCCTCTGAAATGCTATCACCTGCTAACTCCTTGTTGTGTATCCAAATTAATAAAAACTTTTTAACATCCTCAAGTGTTTGTGTTCTTTGTTTCGGGATTGTTGATATGCCTTTTGCCACTTTAATGCTCATAATGTCCTTTTTCTTAGCAAGTATAGTGCATATTGTTGACAGATTTGTTGTACTGCCTAGCTAGTTCAACAACCTGTGCACCATTTTGATGTTTATGAATGCTCACTTGTTTTTCCTCTATGGTCATTCTCACATGTGTTTTCTTGGCTTAAACCTTACCACTGGCTTTCTTGGGACTCATGGCAAGATATATCATAACAAATTTTATGTTCAAATAGCCAAAAATCCCAAAACAAATGTAATGCTTTACAAAGAATTCAGGCGCGATACTTACTAGGCAGGGGACACTGGTAAACTGAGGCGCGATCACCATGCCACCACGCGCTAGTTCAGCCCATACGTATATCAACAAACTCCTTTCCCGAGGCAAAGTTTGTAACCCGATTCAAATTTTTCAAAGAAATTAGGCTCGTAACCCGAAAAGTTCATAAATATTCATTCGTAAGCCGAGGTGTCACTATATATAACTAAAAAATTAAACTCAGGATTACTTTCAACCCCCACCCCTTTTGCTCTACTCCATCGCCACCTACCTTCACCCCCCTCTATGATGTACTCTTCCATAGACACCTACCTTTGCCCCCCTCCTCCCCTCTACTCCTCCATCATCACCTACCTTCACACCCCCTCCCTTCTCCTCCTCCATCGTCACCTTCCTTTCACCCTCCTCTATGATGTACTCTTCCATAGACACCTACATTCACTGCATATAATGCTCCCCTCTACTCCTCCATTGTCACCTACTTTCACCCCCCCTCCGCTCTACTCCTCCAGGGTCGCAGACAATTTCACGAGCGTGAGAACTACGAGTTCTCTAACCACTCTCACACTCCTACTCTCTCACCAGTGAGGGGGAGGGAAGGAGGGAGGAAATGAAGGAAGAAAGGTGGGGGAGAGAATAGGCAGGGGGGAGGAGGGCCAAGATACATTTCTTCCATATAGATAGGTAGACTGAGGGAGAGCTGCTTGCCAAGAGCCCTATCAGACAGGCTTCCTATTCCTCAACCCTCCCTAATATGCCACATCCTGGTCAGGACAACTTGCTCGATTGTTATTCTTGGTGTGACTCGAGAACTGACCTCGAGGCGGGGCATGGGCATGGATTATCTCCCTGGGGCACGCACCTCCCTGCCCCAGCTCTCTCTCTCTCTCACATAATCTATCAAGGGTCTAACATGAGGTCATTGTGCCTACCAGAAGTGTATATGTCCAAGGCTGGCCACCTGTCTGGACCATTCAAATGTATAAACACGTAATTAGTCTATTAAAATTATATATAATGCTACAATTATAAATGAATTTGTTCATGGTCATTCGTTTATCAGTATTTTAATATGAGGTATATATACGCATGTATGTATACGTTGACGTACACATATATGATTATGTGTATGGAATGATTATGATTATGTGTAATCATATATGATTATATCTAATGGAATGCATTAGTAAGTGATGTGGTGGAGGCTGACTCCATACACAGGTTCAAGTGTAGATATGATAGAGCCCAATAGGCTCAGAAACCTGTACACCTGTTGATTGACGGTTGAGAGGTGGAACTAAAGAGCCAGAGCTCAACCCCAGCAAGCACAATTAGGCGAGTACAGTATACGAACGAATGCACATGTACACTTTCAAATGAATTAAGATACCTTGAGATACAAATTGACTTTGTTTAAATAGTTTAAACACACTATGGTACTGATTTTGACATGCTGATGTCTGGAAGGGAGAGGGGGTGTGGGGGGTTATTGTCTGAGGTGGAGGACCAGAGGAGGGAGTCAGTGGAAGGATGGTGGCTGGAGGGATGCCATTGTTCTAATGGTTATGAAAACAATTATTGATGGCAGGAATTCAGTGGGTGTGTACTTCACCCGCACCATCACCATACTGTGCCCTGCTACAACACCCCCCCCCCCACTCCACCCATGCTGTGCGGGGCGTATTACACATTATGGGATAACCGACTGTCTGTCCATTCCCTGTCTGCTCGTTATGCTGCCCTTCCTTTTGAAAATTGTCTGCTTTATCGACTTCCTTCAAGACCACACGTTAGCCTCTTATCACGCCCTCTTACCACACTCAGGTCAGACTAGGCTAGGTAAGGCTAGGCCAGGTCAGGTCTGGTCAGGTCTGGCTAGGCCAGGTCAGGCCAGGCCAGGCTAGGCAGGGTGAGAGAAGTAAAGCGGCAGGTACTTACGTTTCCGAGAAAGTAGCGGCGGTAGTATATTGTTGATTTAGATTCGACGACATCCTGAAGCTAGTAGGTGGCGGCCTCATCGCTCTCGAACTTCTTGTTGTTGTAGGGGATACGAGGCACACCCCATATCCCCTTTACATATTTCACATCGCACACTAATATTTTTACTATTTCGGACACCAGATTTGTCTGTTTCGTATATGTATAATTGTTCAATATTAAAACCACAATAGAATGCTCTTAACAGTTACAATTTTCAACTTAACAGCCATATAGTTGGCAAGAACGCCGCCCGCCAGTGTAAATGTCTCAGACCCTGTTGGAATATAACCAGTCTGTCAATCGGGTCAACCCAAGTGTTGCATTTCCATGCGTTTCCAAAAGGAAGAACCGCACGTCATCCAATAATGTCAGTAGACTTCTAGATGTTACCACTGCTAGGCTTAGGCTCGGCTACAAGTACCTCTGGGAGTTTGTAACATCTGCTGATGTAGATTTGACTAAATGTAAACTCTGTCTGCAGAACTATTCGCATCCTTTGCGTCATTATATAATGGAATGTGAAAAATCGCGGAATTTAGAGATAACACCATCAATAGTGTCCAAGAAATGTGTAAGTACTTCATTCATAATGATGTGCTGCTCGAAATCTTAGCGAAGTATCCAAAATTTGCTTACTGTAGGTAATGCATGCACATGACTGTAAAGCTGCCGCCCAGTTGGGTGGGTGTGGAGCAAGACTAGTAACTGTGTGACTCACCATAGATGTAAAGTGCCTTGTATAGTGACTGTTGTGAGCCTCTTGTTGATCACTTGTGACACAAAGATTATTGATGTGTGTATTTGTGTAGGTGATTAGATATATGTATGTGTATGTATATATGTATACGTATATATATATATATATATGTACATGTATGTATGAGAGTGTGTACATGTATATATAATATTAATAATTTTGTAACTAGCGTCACAAATTGATATTTGCTTAGCTAAACGAACTAGAAGGTTCAGTTCCTGAACCGATTATGTGCCTCTGTAATCCTTTACACCACCGCCCACGGGATGGGTATGGGGTGCATAATAAAGAAAGAAATTGAATTGAATTGGTCTGATTAAGACTTTATGACCATGTAATCTATGTTTTGCTCCACTACTTACTGGTTGAGTATGGGGTGCATAACAAATAATAGCCTCCTTCAGGGGCGCCTTGTTTCTAAACGTGTTAGTCTTAAATCCTTTAATCTGAAATCTTGCTACAATGTACCTCTTAATAAATGTTATGTACTCTCGCAACCCAATGTACCTTCTTGTATATAAATAAATAGATTTCAACTGTAAGGGGATATGGTTTGCACCTTGTTATTCTAATAATGGATAAATAATTCTAATAATGGAAGCGCTAATTATATGAACAAGTGCCATGTATTTATTCAGACGAGAACAACAGCGAACACAAACCAGCGCATATACGAACGGAATGGTTTGTATGTACAAACTTCTCAGTGAACGAAGTTGTTTCTAGCCCGGTATCCGAAATTGCAGTATACGACTTGACCAGTCCCCATATAAATATCTTTCCTCTCTCAATAATATGCCCGAAACGCTATGCGTACTAGTGGCTTTAGGTATTGTATGTACTAGCTCTATCTATAAATCCAATATTATGTTTGTAAATCGACTATTTATGTACTTTCCTGAATAAAATGAACTTTACTTTACTAATATCTAATCTCTGTGACTAAAACGTAAGAACGACTTTATCTATGCCTTTTTGATAACATATACAATTATAAGCTTTATTAGTGAATCTCTATTAATTAAACAATATATCAGAGAGTGTGTAAGGTTCGGTGTTCCATGTGCGAAGAGACATGGGAGATTTTACATCAGTACAGTAAATGTTTTAAGTAGCGAACGCATACTAACGAATAACGATTAGTATAGACCAACACTATTGTTCTATGAAGTCGAGTTTTGCTTCCAGACATGTATTTTTCAATAAGTCTTAAATATTTTCTGGCTAGTTATGTTAGATATTATTAGAAATACATATTCTACTTGTTAATATAATAAACTAAATTTGCGATCATTTAAGGAGAGAAGTGCGACGACTGGATCACTGTGTACAGAAGGTTGATATGCCAACAAACACTTTCCAGACAACAATATATCTTGGATAAGTCGCTCCACAACATTGACACCTGGACCGTTGACTTCCTATGAGGCCACATATTTACTTATTTCATAATGGAAGTATATTATTTTATAGTAAATATATGTTTTCTCGTGTTCTGCATTAAGCACCAACATTATAGTGAATAAATATACCATATTTCTTCATTATTTAAGTAATGCTAGGAGGCTTTGAGTAGCTTTGGGTCATTAGGTGAACAGAATCTCCAATAGATGGGGCAAGAGTCGCGCTATCTCTCGCCCGAGCGAGAGTCGAAACTTATTTAGAATTGATATATCTTTGTCCTCCAACAAGATATATTTCCTTTGGTGCACTCACAATAACGAGCATATCTCTGTCTTTCTGAAGGCATATAATATTTTAGGCTTTATAAGCGTATCTTTGTTAATTACACACTATATTGGCAAGTGCCGCTCATGATGTAAACAATGTATTAACTCATAATCACAATAT